>NC_143021.1:125840597-126009169 GCF_055824585.1 Amblyomma mixtum
CGTGTCAGATGAGGCGCGTGTGGTGACGGCGAAGCTACGTATTGCTCAACGCACCCCGTCGCCTTCGTCGCTTATGTGCGCATGGAAAGAGGAGCTTTCGGAGCGCCTACAGCGTCTTTTACGTGCCTCCTCTTTGACAGCGGCTGCATGGCGTTGTCGACGCAGTCCAACTGCTCATCCTGAGGTGCTTCGGTTGGCCCGCCAAGAGCTGTTGTACACTCAAGGTGCCCCTGCGTTTACATCTTCCGCCGGGGCTACGTCCCAACCAGGTGGCAGGAATTTCAGTGCGTTTTTAGCCATTTCAGGGGTATTGCTCAGTCGGTCGTTCTAGTTGATCGCAATGTCGTTTCCGCAGCCCCATTTTTAGCAGGCTTGCCACAGGTTTCAACTGAACTCCATGACGGCCTTATGGCTGTGCCAACAACAGATGAAATCAAGGAGGCGTTGGACTCCATGAAACGAGGCTCAGCGCCTGGTCCAGACGGCCTTCCTGTGGAGTTCTATTTAGAATTTTGAGATATTGTGGGCCCTATTTTCTCGGAAGTATTAAAAATATGCTTTACTGAGCACGTATTTCCTGAATCATTCAAAAGAGGCCGCATTGTCCTTATTCCTAAAAAAGTCTCCTATGTCGACATGTCCGGCAGATTGGCGCCCTGTCACCCTGCTAAATTCAGATTACAAAGTATTAGCAAAATTACTCGTTCGTCGTCTACGAGCTCTCCTCCCGTCACTTATTTCCTGCCACCAGGTTTGCTCCATCCCAGGCCGTGAAATACACAGTTTATCTTCTGTAACGCGAGACATCCTAGCGTATACTTTACGACGGCGCGCACAGGGTCTTCTTGTTTCCCTTGATCAGGAAAAGGCGTTTGACTTCTTAGAGCACGAGTACATTTACGGGATGCTGGATGCTTTCGGCTTCCCACCTTCTTTCGTGCTTCTCATTAAAGAGATGTACAGAGATATTTCAAGCACTCTGTTCCTCGATGGCCGGGAAAGTACCGCATTTGATGTTCGCCGCGGCGTCCGTCAAGGTTGTCCGCTCTCCCCCCTTTTGTTTGTCTTAGCATTAGAGCCTTTCCTCTTGGCAGTCAATCGCCACTCCTTTATTAGAGGTCTGGCTTTGCCAGGCAGCGAAGCGGTACGCGTCACTGCTTATGCAGACGACATCACTCTGTACTTAGCTGATGAACGCAGCCTGCTTGAAACTTTAAATGTTTTCCGTGAGTACGCCTCCCTGTCTGGGGCTGCTCTTAATTACTCGAAGAGTTGTTACTTTTTTGTGGGGTCTACCCAGACTCGTATTACATCTTCAATACCTTTGCAGTGGTGCGCGCAGATGCGCATTTTAGGTGTGACCTACGACTGTGCTGGAATATGGAATGGTGTGTGGTCTTCGGTCGTCGAAGACATTACAGCTCGTGTGCGAAGGGCGCAGACATTCGAGTTGCCTCTGCTTGAAAGGCGCTACCTGGTTCAGTCCGTCATGCGCGGTGCCTTCTGGTACCTCTGCTACACTGTTAAACCACCCCTCCGTGTCATAACGCGAGTGCAGACTACAGTTTTTTCGTTCTTTTGGTCAGGCGGAACCGAGCTTGTGGCCCGTGCTGTTCTTGGACAACCACGGGAGAGAGGAGGGTTTGCCTTTCCAAATTTGTCCGTCACGTCCTCGCTGTTAGCGTTGAAGAGTATTTTGCGTATCCTGCTAGGAAACGCGTCTCCGGCGCGAATCCTGGTTCGGTACTTTTTGGGCCCTTCTTTACGCTTTTTGGATCCGGCGGCCCCTGTTAATCATGGACCCCAGTCAGAGCAACCTACAGCTTTCTACGCTTCATCAGTGGCCTTTTACAGGCATGTTAGAGCAGTAGCACCTGCTGTCAACAGCGTTGCAGACCGTGTGGTGGACATTATGGGCACGCTATTGTTACCTGTTGTGCCGGCGTCTCGCCGCTCACCTATGCGCCGGGTTCAGTGGGCGCGTTTAGCGTCGACACCTCTCCCAGATCATCTACGTGACTTTGTCTGGAAACTTGGCTGGGCAGTGCTCCCTACTTGTGATCGGTTAGAACGGTGGGGTGTGTTACGCTCCAGTACCTGTCCGAATTGCCCGCTCCCGGAATCTAATCGCCACGCTACAGTCACCTGTGTTGTAGCGCGTGTCTTTTGGCGCGCGGTTCATGCGGGATTTCGTGGGCAGGGCATTTCGTGCTTCGTCTCCCGCGGCCGCTTCCCCAGCGGCCGTTTCGCTCGCCTGTTAATAGTTGCAGGTCTTTTTAGTTTATGGCGCAGTCGATGCGCCGCGGTCTCTAGTGGCTTTCGACGCCGCGCTGTGTGGCCAATTCTCGGCCGTCTCCGACGGGAGCTGTACAGTTTTTTGTCCGAGGAACTCTTTTTCTTGGCTGAGGAAGAGTTTCTCCGACAGTGGTCATGCCCATTTATTTCTGTAAATAACGGTCGTATTGTCTTGGTTTTTAGGCCAAACTGGCGCTAAAGTATCCTTTTCAATGTTTCAATGTCCAGTTATTGCCTTTTCGCTCTTCTGACAATCGATATATAAGCATTCTTATTTTACATCGCCCATTCCTCTTAGTTACTTAGAAATGTTTATGGTACCTCTTTAATTGGCTCGCCTTACATGTGTCATGTGTTCTTGTAAATGTGAATGTATCTAGTAACCTTGGCATGTGTACATATGTAAATAAATTTTTTTCTAAACACAGCTTCGGCCGCTTATCTGTTTTTTAGCAGCGTCTGTTTCCGCGGACGCGGTTGTTGCTGCGACGCGCGTCTTTCTTTTCTTTTCCTCTTCTGACTTCTTGATTCTCCTTTATCTTAATTAGGCTAATTGATTAATTAAGCAATTAACTAAACACAGTCCCACTTAGTTGGAGCATCACTATACGATCCCTTTAACGGGTTGCATGGTTGCTAGCCAAAGTACGATTGGCCCCATTTGAAATTCGCGCACTGTGACGTCACGAGCATTTTGACCAATTGAAAAGCGTGACATTTCTGTCGACAACTGCTTACAACGATGAGGCATTAAAGGCTTCCGCCTTAAAAGTTGTTAATATCATGCACAGAACGAGAGCGTAGATTAAAATACAGCGCAAAGCACTGCAGTCACGCGAGAGCTGCGATTTCAAGCCACCCAAAGGAACATCATCAATTCGTAGCCGCCGATGGCCGCACTTCCATTAGGAACGACTTTAAAATTCACGTTGCCGACGCGGCGGAAGACTTTATACGGTCCTAATAACGGAGCGCCCCGTCACTGTGCCTCAGTGGCTACGGCGCTCGGCTGCTGGCCCGAAAGACTCGGGTCCGAGTTCCTGTTCTGCTTGGGCAGAAGCACCGGTTCGATGTCATCCGCCCTTCTCTAAAAATGCGGAACGGGGTAAAACGTGCTGTTCCCTGAACTGCGGGTTTGTTCGCGAAGGTGACGTATGGGAGTTTAGGTGCTTTGTTTTGTGTTCCACATCCACGTGCATGGAAGTCATATCCGCCAGCGACTTTTTCAGCCATTCTTTTTAAGAACCAGTCATCCGGAGTTGGTCTCTTCCTCCTCCATGTCGATGCCACCAGCCGAACACTGTGCGACAATCATTTCAACCGAAATTCTCATTACAAGGTTCGTAAAGACGTGGAATTGGGGGTACATAGGTCGCCGGTTCGAACCCCTGCCACGAGCTAGGCTGTAACTTAACTAGTAAGTTTAGGCAGCACAAAACTCTTAACCCTATGAAGTCAACCGGAACATTCTGCGGCAAACGGTTGGCCCCAAATTTTACACGAATGTCCGGCCGCGCTCCTGCCGTGGTGACCCGAGCCTCAACATAGAGCGACCATGCCCAGCAGTGCGCCCCACAAAGGCGCAATGCTTCCTGTTTTCCGTGCGGGAACCAGTTCCAGCCGATCGCCTCATCGACATCCTCGAGGAGGTGGTCGGAGTCGGTGGGCTGACGTACTTGCAGCACCTCAGAGGGTTACGTTTCCTGGCTGCCGTGGCTTCCGTGGCGCAGGCGGCGAAAATGGTGGCGGTGGGCTCGCTGCTCATCGACGGAAAGGAGGTGCTACTGGAGCAGATGGGAGTTCCACTGGTGCACGTGACGGTTTTCCGTCTACCCCTGTGCGTCAGCGACGAGGACCTCGCCGCGGCGTTTTCACCGTACGCGAAGGTGCGCGCCATCACGGAGACCGCCTTCCAGTCCAAGAACCACATCGGGAACGGAACGCGCCTGGTGAAGCTCGAGATGACCCGGGCTCCACCGAACTTCCTGACCGTGGCCGGGACTCGAGCCATGATCGAGTACAGCAGCATTAGGCGCGTCTGTTCCCGGTGCGGCGCCGAGGGCCACTTCGGCGCCGCGTGTAAGGCGCTGCGCTGCGGCCGGTGCGGCGCCTACGGGCACGTCAGCGCCGACTGCAAACCCGTATGGAAGAGGTGCGGAGGCGACCACCCGTCCTCCGACTGCGTCGTGCCGCGGTCCTAAGCGGCGGTCGCGGCTGCTGCGGCAGCCAGACCTTCCCAGGCGCCTGGTGTGCAACCCGGGCCGAAGGCGACACCTGAGGGGGCTGGCGCCGGTTCGAGCGACGTTGCACAGGAGGCGGTGGTGAGCCCTGTCGAGGGAGCTGAGCTGCGGGGCGACGCCGAGACCAGGCCCGCTGACGACCAGGCGGGCACGGAGCCGACGGACGCCTCGTCCGACCAATTCGCGGCGGAGCTGTCCACGGGAACCTCCGACGCCGCGGAATCGACCTCGTCCGAGTCGGACAACTCGCAGGGCGAGTCCTCTTTTGGGGACCCTCCGAGTTTGGAGGCCTCGCTCTTTGACGCGCCCACGGCGGCGCAGCACGAGGGCACGGGCACAAACACCGCGTTGCCTTGCTCGCCCTCTCCCAGTGACGCCCTGCACACGCCCGCGAAGGACGCCCAGAGCAGCGATGGCTCAAGCGAGTCGCGACCGAAGGCGCCGCACATCCCGGTCGCCCTGCCCCCGCGGGGCCCGTGCGCAGCTTAGTTGGTGCGGGATGCCCGAGAGGTCCTCGACCTAGAGGACCCCAAGCGCCAGCTCTTCTCGTCGTCGGATGGCGGCGCGACCTGCTCTTCGGCCACCCAGGCGCCGAAGAAGAAACCTCGGACGGCGGACGAGGATGGCGTCCTCATGGACGTCGAGGGAAACGAATAGTTTGCCATGGCGCCTCCTCGCCGGACTTCAGGCCCTGCCGGGCCTTTTTCTCCTCCCCCTACTCGGCGGCCGCCCGAGCGCCGTTATTTCGACGCTCTACGGCACCGTTATCTTTTCGGCGCGCTGGCTCCGTCGGCACGTTTGGCGAACGATGGACGGTGTTTGTGCGGCGGTGCGTGTTGGTGCGTGTGTGACTGTGTGTTATTGCCGCAGCCGCGCGCATCGGCCGTACCTTACCACCGCGCAACCGTTGGCACCGCTTGGCATCGTCGCCCCGTCGCCGCGGGGCCGCCAGCCAGGACGACGGGAGAAACCCCGGACCTGCCTCCCAAGCAAGCGCCGCCCAGGAACCGGTGCTTGGCCACGCCTACATACTTTGCCCGACGAACTTTACTGTGAGTCCGTTGCCGTTTTCTTATGTTCACTGTTGTTGCTTTGTTTCTTCCTTTTATTTACATGATGGCATCTTTTCGTTTTGCTTCTTTTAACGCGCAACGTTTTCGGCACCCCGACAAGCAGCGGGAAGTGCTTCATCTTGCGCGTCCGCATCGAGTGGATGTTTTATTTTTACAGGAATAGAATTTTCGCACTCCTGCTGACGTTCTTACTTTTCGTTCTCGTTATAATGTAGATGCCTTTTTTTCGTTAACGGACTCACGGTATTGTGGCGTAGGCGTGGTTTTTCTCTCGCCGGCATATAGAGAAGGTGCTCACTGCACCTTTGGCGTCGATGGGCGCGTGATAGTGGTGGACATTTTTCTCAATGACCGCAGACCTCGTTTTGTAAATATTTATGCGGCAGTTACGCGTGGTGTGCCGAACGAGTTCTTTCGGGCGATCGCGCTACACTTTCTTGAAAACATGCCCCACGTCTTGCTTGGGGATTTCAACTGCGTTTTGGACACGCAACGCGACATCAGGGGGCTCGGCCAGGGCGCTTCCAACTACCACGCGAAAGAGCTTGGGAAGCTGGTGCGGTCGCAACGCTTAGAGGGCGCGTGGGTCGCCCTTCACGGCGACCACTTTGAGGCCACGCCCGTCTGGGGCCAGAGCGCGAGCCGGCTACACTCTAAGAAAAAAGGTGTGATCTTAGTCTTTTTGGGGGGTAAAACACTTGTCGCTGAGCTGACACCTTTTTGGGGGTTTATGCTAAGCATTTATGCTGTCGCACATAGAGTAATGTTACGCTCTAATAGCCTAAACTTGCACTGACATAAGAAGAGTAACTTTAAACCATTTAGGTATAACATTACGCCTTTCTAAAAGGGGTAAATGTTAGCCTGAGGAAAGTATAAACATATCCTAGCATGCAAGGTGCAAGTTTGCACCTTTAGCAGGTAAATTTATGCTATGTATAGGAGTGCAAAGTTACTTTGTCAAAGACTAAACTTATACCATCATAGACAGAGCAAAGTTTGCACCCCTGTGGTGCAAGCTTAAACCCTTACATGATATATAGTTACCATTCTAGTGGTACAAAGTAATGCCCTACTGGAAAGGGTATCTATAGACTACTCGGTGGTGTATTTATCCTGTCCACACGAGAGCATTATTACCCTTCTGTAGCGTAAACCTGCCCACTGAATGCAGAACTAAAGTTGACCCATATGGTAGAAGCCCGAGTCTTTCTGGAAGTGCAGGCAGTGTCAAAATGTTGTGACGAATCTTTCATGTGAGATGGTCTGTGTCCTTGTGTGTTCAGGTGCAGGTACTACTGCAGAATGTACACAAAGAATTCATAAACGATTCGGAGAAAGAAACATACCGTCATATTTATTTTGTCACATGCTACACCATATTACAGGAATGACCCTGGCAGTCTTCTTCACACAGGTGGAGGCAGTATGTACCATGTATTTGACCTGCACAGGGAAGAAAACATGTAATGAATTTTGCAACCACAAAGGTCAGACGACGTGACCATGGGCTTAGTTAATTCAGGTCTAAAAGTGTAAACCACACAAAAGGCAGGGATAAAGGGAGATGCATGAAAACAATGCCACAAGTGCAGGCTTCTGTATATTAATGAGAGACAAATTCAGAAAATATATGCAGGAAAAACAAAACATGTCCTAAATGGCAGCTACTTAATCACTCACATATGCTGACATTATCACAAGCACACTGGCTTCTCAGGAAAAATCCAGAATATTGTGCCCAGCTGCACGGTCAGGCTGTAGGCATCCCGGATGCCAGACTAAGAAGAGGGTCATATCAAGAAACAGAAAAACATGTGCATGAAATGGAAGCTGCTAAAAGGTGATAAATGAAATGCCGTTTAATAAACCCTTCCTTCCATTCTCGTGTTTTTAGTTCTCCGTATCTAGAGTGGTTAAGGTTTCATGCAGCCCTTGCTAACAATATGTCTACGGTCTCTCATGCCATTATATGTTTTGTTGCCCATACAGTGAATTTTCTTCCTAAAAGGGAAGTGTAGGTGATTATCTGAGCATCAATGAGTGATACTTCCAACTGTAATTTTCCCTGCATATATTACCTGTGAATTCATTTCCGATTAGCAAACAGCAGGAAGCTTGTGCCTGTGATGGCATTTCTGGGTGCGTTCCATTGTCACAGCTTTTCGATACAGTTTAAATACCTGGTGAAAGGCCTATGCACAAAGGCTATGCACTATAAATCTTAGTGTACCACTCCTGGAAAACAAGGAAAAGCTTTCGGCTAAACGTGAAATAATAGCAAGGGCAACTTACACATCTAAAGAGTTGTCTCCATGCATGAGGTAACGTCATACCAAAAAAATTATTTGGACCACAGTATAATAAAGATACTTTTTATTCATGTTCATAGCCTGTTTCATACTACACCTCTACATTATGCCTGTGCAAAAAGCTTTGGTTATGCACTGGCCTTCACTGACAGACTACATTAACTACACAAGCAGCATAGAACAGTCTCCTTCATCCAATGCTTGCAGTATATGCAGCAGCAGTAATTCTCAGGAATTACATTTTGCTGGCGCAATAGAATGTTACCTTTACACATCTTTTCAGATGCTTAGCATAATGAAATTCTAAACACTGACTGATAGCATGCAAGAATGACTATTAAAACAGTTGCCTTCCATATCTGCTGTCACATGCAGGGCACGTGAGCTTAAATAAATTTTAAGTTCACTCCGATGTGAAATAAAACTAATATGGATTCATGTGAGTTATTGGAAATTATTCACATCAGTGAACAAACAGCACCTTTCTACTCAAAAAGAAAGTGTGAACAGTGCAAAGAAGATTAACAGCCTCACGTAGCTGCATATCACATTAAGCTTCACATGCATAAACGGTGCTAGTCATATTAGCTTGGTAGCATGCCACCCTGCCAAGCATTACCATAACTGTGTGTCATTTTTTTCTGACGCCAGCAACATGGATTGTAGGCAGCACCTCTCAAACTAATTCAATATGAAATCTTTGCTGAAGTCCAGCCTACTTTTGCAGAAAAAAAACTGCATTTATACTTCATGCCATAAAAAGTGCTCACAATTATTCAAACCATTATTCAGAAATTCTTTCAGAACTAAGTCCTCGAAAACATTGAAAAGCTCTAAAATCTCTGTAATAGAATGGCTGCAGCTGCGCAACATAGCATACTATGTTCACGGATGGACATCAAGTGATGATGAACTTACAACAATGTCCCAATTACATAAAAACATACATACCACACACATCTAGTCCCGGCCACTTGTACGGTTTTGAAGAATCCAGGCTGAACTTCGGTGCTAGGAGTGACAATGGTTGTGCACCTTTGCATCCCTCTTTCTCCCAGGTGCACTGCAATAGAGGCGTCATTTGTAGCGTTAGTGTAATGGTTAGTGATAACTTATACGTTCATTAAACCACGTAATGGCAGCACACATGCTCAAAAAACGACAGGAATAGTTTGAAAACGAGAAACAACTTTTTATTCCAAATTTTATCCATTACAGCACTTGCCACATTTATAACAGGCATAACTGACGCAGTGCACTGGCACACTAAGCCTAGACAAACTTCTACAGCACAATGGCCTATTACCAGTGAATTGTCACTAAGTGCCTAACATAATTAACATATTTTCTAACAGCCACAGCAGAAAAAAGAAAGAACTATACTGTTACTGCTTACGAGATTGACAGTATTCATTACAGAATTTTTTTTTCGTTGACAGATTACCGCAGTGCAACCAAAATCCTTATTGTTCTAAACAGAAAAGCTTAGATACTAGCGTATTCTTCTATTCAACCTCTTAGAGCGACATCAAACCTAAAGTCTCACTCTTTCACAAGAGAATACAAGAGCACAAAAAGAGGTGACATAGACTGTACGCTTTTGTGAGCTAATGTTTGGCCACCAACTAGCCCCGACCTTTTCACTAGTAAAAAGAACTAAAGAAGTTCACTTTTCTCTATTAGTTCTCAGCCTGAGTGAAGAGCCAGTTACATATCAACTTAAAACCATTAGCAAGCGCATCTTGCCATTCAAATGCAGTAAAACTGCTGGCATGATAAGTCACATTCTGGGTTAGCAAAAACATTGCAAGGTGTAAGCGAAAACGGCCGCTTGCCAGGAAGCGCAGAGCACAAAGGAGCTGCTAATTTCTTGCCTGTGAATAAATAAATTTCACGTTTACTGTTTTATCGTTTGCTTGCTACTCCGTAGTAAAGAAAAAAAATTGACGCCGTCCTTTCGCAAAAAAAAAAAAGCGGCGTGGCAGAGGCCGCTAAAATTATAAAGGGATTATTGGCCAATAAGAATCACATACAGTGCTGCAGTAGATGTGAGCACTGAGCGCAGTACGTGCCACAGAAGCGCGCACACTAATTTACTCGCCCCTTTCTGAACGGAGATTGCGGTTTGGACTTACCTTACTGAATGGTCGTGAGCAGGGACAAATACTTGGCATTGAAGAGACGACCGGCAATGTTCTTTCGCACGGCAGACGAAGGATCAGAGCCTGCAGCGAAAGAAAGCATGAGAAAGACGCCTGCAGATTGCGCCGCTGCGATCGTGTGTTGTACACGATCGTGTGTTGTACACGAGAAATAGCAACAAGCAGCGGCTCGCGCACACAATCCATGATAAAAAATCTGTACTGAGCACACCATAACTTGATGGGAGAAAACAACCCGTACGACCAAACGAAAATGTTACTTACTTGTACGGTTGAAATTGGGCGCAAAGAATCCGTACGATGAGGGCGCCGCGACGATCTGGCGTGCGCTGTTTCTTTCAGACGTTGACTCTTTCGCGAAGATGTCGCCCACTGCAGCGTCACACATCGATGAAGCTTGCACGATGAAGTAATCGCTGAACAGAACCTAAATGCACACAGGCCCGTACTACAAGATAAAAAGAGGAATGCGCGTTGCGACTTGCACGCACGGCACCCAGACGCGGTAAACAGCGGCTTCGTCTTCGACTCTAGGCGAGCGGCCAGTCCAAATAGACAGGCACGTGACCTGAAGAGAGAGAAGGGAGCATGGAGGTTCCTCCATGGAAGGTAGAAACCAGGAGAAACAACCCATCGCCAGCCATCGCTTCCAAAGCTTGCTTCGCGCCATAGAGGAATTACAGAGGAGGTTCTCCTTCCTCCATGCTTCGTGCCTTTCTTTCGTTCGGCCGGACCCCGCGCTTCCCCTTTTTTCCTTTTTTCCGCTGACTGAAAGAACGTCTGCGTTCCCAGTAGTGTCCCAAGGTCAAGCCGCCCGCGTGCGGGGCGACAACCTTTGGTCCTTGCAGTGTGCTGGTAGCTTATTATTTTTGCATGCGCCTGTCTGCCCTTGTGGCACGTATCTTTCCGCGCTTTCGGCATGCGCACAACTCTTCCGTTATCGGAGACAACGAGCGCCGCGAGACGCGTCTTGTCAGTCCTTGCAGTATCCCTTTGAAGCTTTTAATGCAGCCTGCTATTACGCTGTATGAATTACGCAGATGCTGCCGTAAATGTGTGGCGTATGCAACAGAATAGTTTTCAGAGCAGCTGCAGCCTAAAGTTACGAGCATCATTCGGAAGTTCTCGTCTGCTCTCATTCACTACCGCGTACAGGAGGCACTGCGAAATATATATCAATAAACTGCCCTTCCTGTACTTCTAAATCATTCATAGAACCGGCTAAAAAAGCGATGTAAATGCTGCAGCATTATTGATTCAATGTGAGGTACAGTAACAGTTTTAAGTCCTGATATTGCCGCGTGATATTGCTGCTAGAAATTTGAACTTTCTTTTGTGCTTATGGGGCCGCACGTGTGAGGAGAATCCGAAGAAAGCAAAAAAACTGCTCTGTTCAAAAATAGTTTAGCTCAGTCGAAATAGATACAGCTGTAGAAATATGGATTTAATAAAGCCGCATCGAGTGATCAGAAGCGTCAGGCAAACAAAGAGGATACACAACATTTGAGAAAGATGGCGCAGAAGAGGGCTTCAAACGACAGTCGACCACTGCTGATGCAGCAGTTCTCACCTCTCATCGTTCTAGTGTTCGCGAAGTCCTCACAATATTTTCAAAATGGGTCAACAGAGCAGAAATGGACCACTGCCAGCGCTATGCCAGCAAGCATCCGTTAAGACGCTTCAACCGACTGGTTATTCGGGCGATTCCGTCTATTATACGCGCTTTCATTTTATTCAGTATAGGCAGTTGCCACCGCTCAATTTATGCTTTTGTTAAAGATTGGTTCGTCAGTGCGATACAATGTGTCCTTTAGCTCAGTTTTATTTGTGCGTACAAGACAAAAGTCTGAGTCATCCGAAGCAACTTACGATGATGAAGGAAAACCTGCCGGTTTATACGCCGTAGTTTCATTTATTTTCGAGCTTGGGTCTTCGGGTTGCGTCTATTTAGTGCAATGTACTGTTTAGTGCTTATCATTGGCCTCTAAAAGAAAGAGTTATTTCCTGACGCATGAACCATTCCATAAGAATTCACAATGCACTGCCGCAATATAAGCGCCTTGATTACTGTTTCCTCTGACACCCGGTTTGTTGCGGAATTCGATGCTTCCATAGCGCTAAAGTTCGAAAAAAAAATTGGAGGCAGTCAACTTCATTTCTGACTATCAGTACTACTTGACTGCATTAAAGCTGCGCGGAACAACCTAAAGGCTTCCCCTTCCCTTGTTTGCTAAAAGCTAAAAGTTACGTACACGTACACTGAGTTTAAGCTAATTTCTGCTCTTGTAGGCGTGCAGCAGAATTTCATACGCAAGAGAAGTTCGAATAGGCTTAAATCGCGTTGGTCGCCTCGCACCCTGTTTATCAATTTAAAATAAGCTGAAATTGAATTGCTTCTATGTGAAACACTTGTACGCGCCAAAACATGATCAGGAAATGCAGCTATCTCGAAAATTGATTACTATGGGCTTCGCTATCTTGTGCCGAGAGAAAGGATCCGTACACTTGTTGGAAAGGACACGTAGAAATGTCTTTTACGCTGCGTTGAGGAGTTTCCGAGCAGGTGTACAAATGCTGGTGATCTCATAGTAGACCAGCAAAAGTGCGACTGTGAGGCCTGGCTCGTGTCTTGGTAAAAGTGCTCTAAACAAAAAAGTACGTATATATATGGAATGGTCAGGCCACGTTCACAACTCAGTTCCGATGGAGAATTATTCCTTCCCTAGTGTCTTGCATTTTTGTTTTTCAGCGTTGTCAGTATCAGTGGTGAAGATCACGCGTTTATCAGCGAGTAGGGCTCTTTTTTGTTGTTGAAATGGAGGAGAAATATGAGAGTGCAATTTATTCGGGATTTGCGTTACATTGCATCTTCAGCTAACATAAAATTACTGCGTCAACAATCTCGCTCGTTCGTCTGATTTTGATTTATTAACTTGTATGCATGTTAACCTGAACCCTTTCTATTATTCGTCTGTTATTTGCTCAGGAACATGTGCCACAACGAGGGGTTATTCGAAAAGCAGTGCACGTTATTCGAAATTGTACGCAGGGAATTAACCGCCCTGGTATTTATCGTACGCTATTAGAAAATGAAGAGCAGCGCTGACTAATAGAGCTTACGCTGGCTGTGAAGCAAAACTGTTCCTTTTAAAGCTTTTATTACCGCTTTAATAAAAGCTTAACCACAAGCTGAAATTATAAGTGCAATAATTTTCATGCCTCTGGTGTGTTGAAGCGCTAAACTGTTGATTTCGTTCAGAGCTGCTATTGGTAAGAGGAGTAACACAGCACCGATCATGCCGTCTGTCTTTGCTGACTTACTTCTTTTTAAAATGATATCCAATCATGAGTATGAAAGCACATGCACCGAATATTAGTGATTATTTTGGTCGCTAGCAACCAAGAGCATGTTTGCATGCGTGATGGCTGTCCTGGCCGATCGCGGCCAATGCACCTTTTTTCAGTAACGTTCTGTGCATCCGCCAAGCCGCCTCCAGGCGGAGATGGGCAGAAGATCGCTGTACGTGTTCTTCCAAGAAATAGCTTCTGGTCCCTTGAAGAAGCGAGGAGGCGCGGTCAGTGTCAATTTGTCAGAACATGAATTTCGAGCACCTGGTTTCTTGTTCATAGGCCGCGATCAGAAATAAAAAAAATCAACCACACATATTTGCTGTAAGCAGAGAAGGGAAAAAGAAATTAAACTATAAAGGCCAATTAGAAAAGCAATTGAAGTGATGCACCTGGCTTTGCCTGGAATGTTTTTTAACAAGTAAGCAGAGGTGAAATATTTTAGATGGCATAGCAGGTAAAATTTACAGACAAACGCAGCCGCAAAAAAAAATGAAGCCGGTAAGGACTGCTGCTCAAAACTGCCAATCATTGCTGCGAAGCTTATTACGCTTGATAAGTTGTGCCCCAGAGCCTGGCATGCCGTGAGCGCCGCGATCCGGCGTGTGTTTTTGTTTTTCGAGGTATTTACGCCGAGAAAAAAATAAAAATAAACAGAAATCAATTGTTTGCATTCTTCTTAAAATAGGTTGCTATGTGATAAAAGAAGTTGAGTGGGGTGGCACTGAAGTTTTCTTTGATGTAGGTAAAAACTTCGTCAGGCCATGATATGTTTAATAAGAACGTTGAACAATCGCCGCGTACGATGCCGCGCCTGCGCCGGCGCGTGCAGAAAAAAAATTGAAAATGGGTTTTGAGGAACGGAAACAGCGCAGTAACGATCTTGTGTATCTCTGTAGACACCGGAAACACCGCTCCATAAGAAGGGATAAAGTAGAAAGGGAAAGAAGAAAGAGGTGCCGTAGTGGAGGGCACCGGAATAAATTCGACCACCTTTCGCCTCCATTGAAACGGGCCGTCGTGGTCGGGTTCGAACCCAGGTACTCCAGCTGAGTAGCCGAGCGCCCCAACCACTGAGCCACCACTGCGGGTGCCCGTGCAGTAGCTCGGCAACTTTTCCGACAGATACGACCGTGCCCTAATAGCTAAATTCGCTAAATTCATCGAGAAAAATCGTACCCGTTGCCAGTGTTCTGAAGCAGCTGCCCCTTTCACTGCTTAATAACTTCCTCTACACGAAATTCCATCTATCCAATAATCTGCAAGACAGCTTGCCTTCTAATTACTAGTAAAGCTTGCAAACACATTCCGTGACCTCGGTAGATCGCTAACAGTGTGCTATAAACTAAGTGGGAAGCATCACCAGCCCAGGCAGGTGATACTGCGATCTCTGAGTCTGCCGCATTAACTTTCGCAATGTGAACGTGCCGATGTCAGCGCCATCCATCGGCCCCAGTGTGCAACAAATCGGTGGCGGTGGCCATTAATTATTGAAAAAGAGCTTGCTGCATAACGGCTTGAAAGTTCACCTTCGCGGCGAGGCATTGGGTACACTGTCCTCGCGTGTTATGCGTGCGCAAAGCAATTTGCGTTAACCGACTGATACGGCTGGTTCGAAGCTTTTTCGGAACTAAACTAAAATTTTCATCACGCTGCCATTGCTGTAAAAGAGCCCAGCTCATGAGAAGTACTTCGAGAGCGTAGGTACTTCACCTGTAAGGAAAAATTTAATGAGGGAGAGGAAAAGGGAATAACTCCAATGTTAATTTTAAATACGCTTAAATATGGCGTTCTACTGTGCCGCGACATACCTCAGGCTTTTGCCAAAAGCTGTATGAACCTGAACAGAGCTTGAAAACTCAGCTTAGTATTATTATAGACGAGCTACCCTTATGAGTCTTCCGAAACGATGTGAAATTAATCAGAGAAACCACAAAAAAAAACCAAAGCATGAAGTCAAGAGCCGGAATCTAATATGAGTATGCAAATGATGCCTCAATGGAGCACTTTGTACCCTGTTGCAGCGTTTGGGCCTTATTACTTGGAGGGCGCGCGCAATATGAAAAAACGAGAAGGAGGGTAATCAAGTGGCTCTTTCGTAGCAAGATTTCAGTGCGGATGGCACAAATCCCTACAGACGGGAAACCAAACGTAGTGAGGTAATGATGCAGAATGAAGTGTGACTAGCCGCGAACGTCACGCCACTTAGGCTCCAATGGAAGGAAAAGGCACGATGCACCCTCGGCGACCGGAAACCGCACGAAGACCTCACCCATAACGATGTTCATGCATATGCAGGACCAAAGAAGCTTGAAGATATAGGACACGCTAGGTCGTCGCTGGCGATCTCCCTTGGTTGGTTATTGGTTATTAGGGTTTAACGTCCCAAAGCAACTCAGGCTACGAGAGACGCCGTAGTGAAGGGCTCCGGAAATTTGGACCGCCTGGGGTTCTCAACATGCACTGAGATAGCACACGGGCCTCTAGAATAGCACCGGGGGACATAGCACACGGGCCTCTAGGTCAGCAGCCCAGTGCCATAACCACTAAGCCACCGCGGCGTGGCTATCTCATTTGCAGACAGCAAATGCCGGTTTGCGCTGCATGAGTGCGTAAACCAACAGCTTCGCAAAATTCACAGAGCGCGTTCGCATGCAGTGACCAGAGGGCGCGCTCCCTAGGGTGAGCCCGGCGAATATTCGCTTGCACTGGCCCCAAGCAAACGTCCACGGAGAGCTGTTTACAAGTTTTTGTGGGCACCTTACGACCGCGTCTACAACTCGATGACGGCAAATGCGGTGTACCTCCACACAGAGTATAGTAACGTAATTTGATCGCCAGTGAGTGCGCATCCTACCCAAAGAAGAGGAAGGTTCCACTAGGCACTTGGGCATAGCACACACGGTATAGTTTGGGTCCACACTCAGAGTAAGAGTTACTGCGCCTTTTCTTTCTTTAAACAATATCTACCTTTTAATTAATTTTCTTAATGACACCCGTCTAAGCATTCTTCCGTGTATTGTCAAACAGAGCTGTCACTGTAGTACGCTCCATACGACCTGAACTGGTCGCTCAATGGACAGGCATCATCACATTATAGGCCTCAGGTCATACCATCCCAAATACGCTTTGGTTTTATAACCTCAAGGTAGTTAGCAAGAAGGATTCAAAATATTTTATGTTCCATGTCACCATGCGAGCCTAATACCTTCATGTGTAGTTAAAACTGGATAAGGACCTTTTACTGACATTCCTGTTTGTAAATGAGGGGTCGCATAAAAACCTTCGTGCTTCTCCGCTGAAAATAAATGTAAGGGTTCGCGTTCTCTACAGAGCGCCTGCTGCCTCCGGGCTCTCCCCCGTAAATCATTCATCAGCTTCATTCTTAAGAGAAAATGACTGAGCGGCGAAACCAATAATTTTTCTCCTGTTCAATGGTTCGCAACTGTACCGATTCCATAGCGTATGCGGTACAAACTGCGCAGTTTCTAGAGGCAGCACGGAATTATACATTCAGCCCACCTTTGGTCGGTCGCTTTTCGGGATATAAATAAAGTTTGGTCGAAATGCACAACGCAGCACAAGTCGGATGGCAAGAACTGCGACACTTTTGGCACAGACTGCCAACACATATTTCACTGCGAAGACCAGCCATTACATCAAATTCGTGACAAGGAATAATCGAAGATGGAATGCAACAAGCGTCCACCAGAAATCCAAAGAGTACAAAAAAATAGCAGCGACGGCACACCGCGAAGAAAAGGCATGGCCAATAGAAGAGACGTATTATACTATTTCTTCATTCAAAAACTACATCGAGGGGGTCAGACATTTATCGACGTAGACAGACTTGTGTTCAAAGAACGCAAGTCATTTGTCAGGCTTCTCTCTCATTAGGTATACGGGCGCATTATAACCAGCTTATTTACAAGCGCTGTATGATTACTAAAACCCGATTTATTTGTTTAAAACATCAGCAGCTCAGCAGGCAGGCCTTGCAATTTTTTTTATAAACAAAGTATATTTTATATGTTCCTTTTCCATAAACCTTCAGTTCTTAGCAGCACCTGTCTCGTCCTTACTTTTGTCCCTGTTGCTGCGCAGTTTTTGTTCCTTAAGTATGTACCAACTCGCTCAACTCACCCTTTTGCTGAGGCACTGCGTATTAAGTTACAGAGGGAGAATACGTACACTAGACGCAGCATGTGTGTACAATGAGTACTCAGTAACTGCAGCTCTGCACGTAAGATTTGCGAAATCAAGTGTGATGTTCTGAGGCGAAGTCCCGCCATCTCTTCGCTGTCATTTCGCTTTTTCAAAAGTCAGACAAAGGGCTTTATTGCGAAGAGCTGAGAGAATGGTCATCACGAGACGCATTACAATGAAATATTGAGGACATATGCATAAAAGTGAAACAGAAAGGTTGCCACTTCCACGAGTAAAGCATGATAAATGTGCGAAACCGATACACAGAAGATGCAAACTTAAATCTGGTAATGAGGTAAGTGAGGTTATATTACGCCGCAATGGCGAGCACAAAACCATCAGCATAAGTTGATGCTCGCGAAAGCAGCGGAGAAAAAAAGTTCCATGGGTGTGGTGACTGCATACTGAACCACGCCTTAGGGGTTCAGTAGTGATACCATAGACTGGGAAGTCGGAATTTCCATAAACTCGCGTTACTCTAATGTATCAGCGAACCGCAGCTACAGTGTCGCCTTTCCTACGCGCCGGGGATCGGTAACTTGTGCCAATCATTTTTAAGGGCACAATGTACCGCCATCCTAGACCCTAACCCGAAAGCTCGAGAGCTTGACACTGACTTGTCACAAACGCACCTTGCAACATGTCCTTTGGACAGGTAATCTCAGGTTTTGGAAGGATACTCAATCTAAAAAAGAATTGAATAGCAGGTGAATGATGTCAGTGCGAACCTGAAGGTCCGTGGTATGGAAGCCATAAAACCGCCGAAATTGTTTTAAATGACTTAGCCATCCACGACAAAATAAAATAATGGAAGTAGAAGCAAGGGGGACCTGAGCAAGAGGCAGGAGAATACCAATCTGACTGCAGCCAACATTACTAGAAGAGCAACGAAAATTTAGGAGCAAACCCAGAAATACATTCATTTCGCAGAAAACAACAAGATTCAGCCAGAGCACAAAGGATATCAGAATCAAGGATTGGACCTAGAAATGAAGATCATGGATAATGACCGGCATACAGGAAATTAGAAGGAATGCGAGTCTTGGCCTGAATGAAGACACAGTCAAGAAGCTGGGCGACCAGGATGAATCTTCGTTAAAAAGGCTAACAGGATTCTCTAATCACAGCCTGGTCGACGGAAAAATACTCCAGACCTGAAAGATTGCAGATATACAATTCATACCACAGCCGTGGAAAGAAATTAGCATAGTAAAGCTAAGATATATCTAGCTCCCATCGTGCTCGGGAAAACTGAGAAATTGTCCGCAAGTGAGTTTGCAAGCGCATGGAAGCGCAGATGCTTAGCACTAAACACAGCAGAAGACAACACAATCTCAACGTAGGCAAGACCAAAGTAGAACCCATAAAGATTTGCGACAGATGAGCGCCACAAGGTGTAGTGTTATCCCCAATGTTATTTCTTAATCTCATCCGCCCACTTTCTGCAGTTCCTTGCCACGCTTGCCTTATCTTGAAATCTACTGCGTTACCCTTAAGGACCAGAGGTTATGTTGCCTTCGCATTACATGCCCTGCCCAAGCCCTTTTCTTCCTCTTGCTATAGGATGCCATTAACTCGCGTTTGTTCTCGCCCACTCTGCTCGCTTCCGATCTCTTAACGTTACAGCTATCGTTTTTATTTCCATAGCTCGCAGCGTTGCCCTTAATTTAAGCTGAACCCCTTTCGTTAGCCTTCGCGTTTCTGCTCTATAGGTGTGTACCGGTAAGAGGGATATTATTAACGTGTAATTCATGATCTAGCAGAACCTGCCATATGCGCTACATCCTATTCTTATTAAGGCGGAAGCCTTTAATGTCTCATCGTTGTAAGCAGCAGCTGTCGACAGAAAATGTCACGCTTTTCAATTGGTGGAAACAGTCGTGACGTCACAGTGCGCGAATTTCAAACGGGGCCAATTGTACTTTGGCTAGTAACCATGCAACCAATTGAAGGGATCGTGTAGTGATGCTCCAAGTAAGTGGGACTGAGCTTAGTTAATTGCTTAATTACCCAATTAACCTACTTAGCTTTACTCGTCAGGCCATATAAATAAATAAAACCGATTAAGAAATTGGTCGAGCTCAGGAACCGAACCCCGGTCTTCGGCGTGAGAGACGAGCATGCTATCCACTCCGCCATGCCAGCTCGATGGTTTGGAATGAACAAAGGCGCGTCTAGTGAATACGGTGTCTTCACTCACTCTCATCCTCCTCCATTCCCTTCCCGCGAGGTTTAGGTGTTCACCGACAAATGAGAGACAGATACATTTCCTTTCCTCAAAAACAAATTTACTGACGAGCGAGGCGTACAACCGAATGGGCGATGGCGTTCTATGGACTCCTTGGCAGCGTTGCAAGACGCTGTCGCGTTCCACTCTTAGGGGCGAAGCTTAACATCTTAACCACACATCAGTGACCACACTTGAGGTCTAAAAAGTGCCCCCCCCCCCCCCCCCCTGAATTTTGTGACACAGTTACTGCGTAATTTCCTTTCCTCAAATACAATTTTCATTTTCTTCATTACGGCTCCTCTTTATCTACCTTCTTTCACTCCCACTTCCTCCCTTCCTCTACGGTGCGGTTCAGGTGCCCACTGAGATGACAGAGAATTACTGCGCCATTTCCTTTCCTCAAAAAGCGTTGCGTTCAAAGGGCAAGGCATCGCGCCGAACGGGTGGTGGCGTTCCGTGGACTCCCTGGCAGCGCTACAACGCGCTGTCGCGTTCCACTCCTAAAGGCGATGCTTAAGCGTCAATAATTAGCAGTTCATTAGTAGTCAGGCATTAATCAGTAATTAACCATTAGTTAGTGATTTGTCATCACTTAATAATAAGTATTCAATTACATGTGACGCCACCAGTGCCACAGAAACAGCGAAGGTGGTGCGGAAAACGCTTCCGCCTCTACCCACTTTAGACAGTCAAAGTGCCCCCTGAATTTTTTCTTGTAGTTATTTCCCTTGAATGTGTGTGTGTGTGTGTGTGCGCGCGCGCGTGCGTGTGTGTGTGTGTGCGTGCGTGTGTGTGTGTGTGTGTGTGTGTGTGTGTGTGTGTGTGTGTGTGTGTGTGTGTGTGCACGCGCGATTATGTGCGTGTGTGTGTCATGTGTGCGTGCGCCTGCACACACACACACGCATCATAACTGCGTCAGGTGGTGGCAGATCAGATAATCGCGATTCACGAGAGGGCGCTCGGGAAGAGCAACCTGGGTAGCAACCCAAAGACTCACTGATGTCAGCACCTGACAAATAGGGGCAGAAAAAATCGTTTGAGCACTGCACCATTGAGCCTGACGTGGTTTAAGGACTCTCAGGGATCTATGAATGTAAAGGAGAGAATTACCATTTCCGCATATATTGACAATAACCCATTATCGCTATCCGGACAAGTGCCATCCGTGAACACTGGGCCTGAACTCAGGAACCAAACTGAAAACCGAAATGCTAGCACAACTAATTCGTAGTTTACTGAACTGTGCAAATCGGCCAATATTTCTTGAAGCATTTCATTGGTTTCCCCACTACCGCACTGCGAACACATCCATGTGACCACATATTCGGTCACTTACGTGGATCCATGCCTTGCAATCATGCTTGAGCTTAAAGCAGAAAACAGTTATCACTGTTAGAACTTTCGTAAGAAGAGTTATTGAGTGAAACAATTGTGTTTGTCACATGCACTTTTCTTCGGTTTGTCAAGGTATTGCATATTGTAACCGCGCAAAACGACGCAGGACGAAGACAGGAAAGCACAGGACAAGACGCGGATGTCTGCGTCTTGTCCTGTGCTTTCCTCTCTTCGTCCTGCATCTATTGCGCGGTTGCAATATGCACTCCATTGTCAACTACCAACTAGTATATTGCAACCGCACAATACGACGCAGGATACGATGCACTCCATTGTCAACCACCAACTAGCCTACATAGATAAACTGAGTCGGCAAAATTGGCGTGACTTTTGTTCTACGCTGGATGTGCGCCAACTAGTAACCAATATTTGGCGGATAGTTAGAGCTATTCGCACGCCTCTTCAACAACTCCACTTCTTCACTGCGCTCTCCCTTCACGAACAAAAATCTATAAAAAAAATCTCAGAAGAATACTGTAGGCTACTGTCGGCAGGGTCAGGGCATTTGACCCTCTCCGCAGATGGTCAAACAGGCATCCCAAAAGTGGCAGTGCCAGCGTTAGACCTGCCTTTCACAATGGAAGAACTATCCACAGCTATCGCGTACACAAACAGACACACGTCTCCGGGTCATGATGAAGTGACCTATGACGCCATTGCAAAGCTACCCCACACCTCCCGTCTTCGACTCCTGGAGCATTACAATTTTTTTTTTCAAATCAAATCAATTTATTTAGCATTTTTTCAATACAGAAATAAATGCAAGGATAAGAACAAAAAGCTGCTTCTCGAGCAGCTTGACAACGGTTCTTACCCCTTGTTTTCTCTTGGCAACGGATAACAGCAGAAATAATACAAAGCTGCGATTAAAATAGTACGAAGATAAGAGCATGCAGTATACATAGAAACTGTAAACACAAAATATATAGTAAACACAAAATACATAATATACATAGTAATTCCAAACACAAAATGCTGCATATTAGTAAAAAGTAATAATACCGGTTCAATGTAACTGATAGACATGGATTCAATAAGACAAATACTAATACTTAATCACCAATATTTTGCACACTGAAGAACATCTATTCCTCTATTCTACTTTTCCTGGATGGCTGGTGGGGTCCCCACGGAATGGAAGCTGGCGAAAATTGTGCCCGTTTTGAAACCCTGTAAGCAGCCAACAAGCGATGCATCATTCCGGCCCATTGCCCTACTGAGCTGCGTAGGTAAGCTCATGGAGAGCATGATCTGCAAACGCATAACTTGGTTCCTAGAAAGCCGAAATGAGTTCCTCCAATAAATGAACGGGTTCCGTCAAAACAGGTCTGCGACTGACAATATCATCGCCCTCGTCTCATCACTTGAGGAGTACCTTCATGTTGGGTACATCCCCACAGCCGTTTTCCTAGACATCAAGGTCGCCTTTGACTCTGTCTTTCACCATGCGGTTCTTGCAGCCTTTGCCATTTTTACCCTTGGAGGAAAGCTACACAAGTGGATTGGGCATTATTTAAAAGAACGGCAAATTTTTATCACCACTCCAAACGGTCCAAAACGCTTTCACGCGGTGGAGAGGGGCGTACCACAGGGAGCGGTGCTCAGCCTTCTCCTGTTCAATATTGTCCTTATTCACATAAGAAGAAACCTTCCGCGAGCGGTCCGCATTACAATTTATGCTGATGATATCTGCATCTGGACCGCATCACGTTCACGCTACATTACCCAGCAACGTCTTCAGAGAGCGCTATTGCACATTTCGATGTACCTGGCTTCCAGAGGTCTTCGTCTCACGCCAGAAAAGAGTGTTGCAATGGCGTTTACAAGAAAAACGACGACCCGATATCTGCTGCTCCTAGGCGCACGATCGCTGCCATATGTACGCTCTCAGCGATTTCTGGGTGTAGTACTCGACTACAATCTGTCATGGTCACCTCAGGTCAAAAAACTTTGCGAGAGGATTACTGCAGCATCGCAAGTGTTCAGGTGCATGGCGGGAACAAGGTGGGGTCACAATTGCCGATCAATGCTTCTGCTTGAAAAAGCTTACGTTGAAGGAACCAGTGCTTCAAAGATTATCTACATCAAGCAATAAGACTCTCATTGCCGCACGGAAGAACTGCCTGCGAATATGCCTTGGCCTCCCAAAGGGTTCCTCTGCATCAGGAACAGTAGCGGAGGCAGGATGTCTCCCACTAGAGGTGATTGCCGCCCAGGAAACTATGCGTACCCATCTTCGACATGCCCTGCAAGGGAAGAGGCACTTCCTACACCATGTCCACCTAACTCACAGCAACTCTAGCTTTGGCCAGGCAGTGCAGCTCCTGCCCCTCCCTACTATTAATCAGCCACAGAAACTACTACCTCTGGCCTTTCCTCCGTGGACACTCTCTCCTCTAAAGGTGAAGAAGTTTGTACCAGGTGTGAATGCAAAGAGCCGCATGCCACAGGCAGCGCTTCTGCAAGCTACTCTTGCCTACTTAATCGAGGAATATACGCAGCACACCCATATCTTCACCGATGGTTCAACTACTAAAGAAACCTCTTCTTGTGGCCTTTATGTGCCCTCAACAGGCCATGCCCTTTCTTACCGGCTGCAGCGGAGGACATCCTCTACGACAGCTGAGCTTCATGGCATTAAGGAAGCTGATCTTACATCCTGCGCCGAACCGCCGGCCGTTGGGTTATCTTCACCGATTCAAAAGCATCTTTGCAGATCCTGGCCAACCTGCTGAAGAAATCGAATCACCAGCCAATTTGCCTGGACATAGGGTATCTACATCATTTAGCTATTGCCGCAAGCCACTGCATAACATTTTAGTGGGTACCTGCTCACTGTGGCATTCTGGCTAATGAAAAAGCAGATGAAGCGGCCCGTAAGAGCCATCAACATCAGACATACATTTGAACTTTTTTCACTAAATCTTATGCGTCCAAAATGGCTAAAAGTTTTGCTGCCGAAGAAACTTTACGGCTTTGGAGTTTGCCGACACATCAGTAACAATTTCTTCACTCAATCGACCCACATCTTAGATCAAGACTCTCACCCACATTTCCTCGACATCTGGAAGTACTTTATCACCGGCTTCGTCTGAATGCTGCATACAGAAACGGCTTGCGATACCGTTTTGGACGAATGAACAGTCCGCATTGTGACAACTGTGCCACGATAGAAACTGTGGAATATATCCTGCTTGAATGCCTTGCGTATGCTAACGAGCGTGCGTACTATGAACATTGCATGCAGAAGCTCTGCCGCAGGCAACAGAGACTTGCAATGAACTTTCTATTTACATATTTAAAAGACGTTGGACATCTCGGTAAGCTTTAAATTCACTTGCACGTTACCTTCATTCATTCTTCATGCAGTGAACTTCGTCAGCTCATTTGTCGGACTATGCAATCCACCATTCCATAGGTTACATCAATACTCGCCATAGCATCCTTAGTACCCATTTCATGGCCGCATTTTATCTTTGTTTTTTTTTTTACCTCTTTCACGCTGCTCTCCTTCTGTCTTTATCTCCCAAATTCCCCTCCCTACGCAGAGTAGCATGCCAGCGTAATTTAAACGCCTACTAAATTCTCTGTATTTCAGTAGTCTCTCTCTCTCTCTCACCAACTAGCCCGCCTTCACTTGTTACTTGTCAACGTAGCCAATGAAATCAATATTTCAAGACATTGGCAATGCTGTTCACCTCAAAGCCCCCGCGTAATGTCCCCTTTACTCATAAAAAAGCAACCAAAGCTTCGAAATTGGGAGAAAAATGAAGCAGGAGAAGGAAATTCAGCGCTATGTAATGATGATGAAGACTACCATTCTTATGGCAGCCATGGATTTCATAGACCTCGGAAACAACACAGATACCAGCACTCAAATAGACCACACTGGACACTCAGAAGGCAGGGATAAACAGAATGGAAAAGTTTTGCAGTTTTTGCGTGCACTAACTCTTCCGTGGTGATTTACGTTCCAGCAAGAATACGAAGTGATTTTCTATTTTTCAGCATCCGTGCAATTAAGAATGAAAACCAGCAACAGTTCAGTACTTTAGACGTGGTAGTTCCGCGATACCCAGACCCCCCCCCCCCCCCACACACACACACACACGCACACGCACACACATAAGACAGGGTACGGGACGAGCGCACTCGTCCCGTACCCTGTCTTGTGTGTGTGTGTGTTTCGCGCAACTGCCATGTCTGAAGTATTGAACCAACTAGCCCGACTACACGTCCCAACACTTCAGAGTTCAACAATTTTCGTTTGGACAAGAATTGACGGTATAATTCCTTCCTGTCTATTTCCAGGACATAATTTACTGATTAAAAATTCCGAACTTTGCGAATTAATAACTTTACAAAGCACCTGCGCAGGTTTATAAATTTGCTTCAAATAAATGTAATACCTGTCTGCACGCAATACATGGAAGAAAGAGAAATTTTTGAACAAAACTGCCTAGACTTTTACTCAAAGAAAAAGCGCGCATAACCAAAGCCTCTAAGGGGCCTTTTGTTTCCGGCTTTGCGGCCGTGAAGGTTATGGCCGTTCTGTGGCCGTTCTTCAATGTCATGGGAGCAAGAAATTTTCCTCCAGTTGGCGCCGGGCAGTGTGAGGGCGGAATCGTATTGTACTTCAACCAATCCTGGAGAGAAGCGGAGCGGGGCGTGCCAGAATGCGAGAACGGGCCAATCGTTAAGGAGGAAATACTCATTCTCCAAATGCGCAGTTTGCCCGGTGCGCTTGTTTCCGCAGACACCAGTAGCCGCACTCCGCGACCACAGCGAGGTTCCAGCCAGCAGGGGCGCTTCAAGTAACCGGTGGTTCCTAGGTCCAACAACCGCTGCCGCTCGGTGCACGAGAGAAGAAATGGCGAACAGCTTCCCGTGGTACCCGAACTGGCCGACGGCTATGCTTGCTCTTCGTCGAGATGTACTGAAAAATGTTGGCATTCATTACACGATAGAGGTAAGCGTTTTTTTTTAATTCCACTCCCTTTGTACCAGACACAAACAGGTTATCAAATTGTACACACTTTTCCATGCGGTGCCGCCTTTGAATAATTTATTTTCGAGCCGCGACGCCCAGCTATGAAAACGTACGTGTCACTGATCACGTATATAAAAAAACGTGGTCAGGCACAAATAAAAAATACTTTAGTCTAGCAACTAAGTCGAGACCTATTATTTCCCCGTCGGTTTTTTGTCAAACGCGTTAAAAAATAATAAATTTAGGAACGCGCTGCTGGCAAGACCAACTCAGCGCGTGAACAGCTGCGAAGCATCGAATATTGTTAACTCCCCCCGTTCTTCTGCTCGCGAGCTAATTAAGAATAATAATTAAAAAGCAATGATTTATATAACACAAAATGTAAAGGCCCTTGCGAAAAAAAATTTAGTTTCTGAGGAGTGCTTGACCCCTACATAATCAATGAAAGCATGCTTAAAGCGGTTACATATTGTGCCACAACACACTCGTCAACAATGGGTAAGTAGTAGCTCTCGTGAACTTCTATGCTCCCCTTTTCTTCAGCCTCTGGTCTAGGAACCGGGCTCACTTCTAAACTAAAACTAACTTGTAAACTAAAACTGAAAATAGATACGAGGCTATTCATTTAAAACAAAGGTACAATAGGAACAGCGGAAAGATTATATTATCTTTTTCTCATATACTCGGTTTAGGTGTTCATTGAGTTAACAAGATAATATTTCGTCATTATTGGTCCCTTAAATTTTATATTCCAAGGTAGGTTTTGATGCAGCGCTACTCAATGCAGAAGCAGTACAGTAATCATTTTATTGCGAAAACAATACTACGCAAGTTTCGAGCCTTCAGCGTAGCGTAGTCCGGTTGTTACGCTTAACACCACGTGACTACTGGCATCATACCAGCGCGAGAGCTGGGCTACCAACTCGCCTCTTCAGCGTAGCGTGGCTCGTAGCCACGCCGGGCGTTTCGCGCTTCTCCCACTAGGTGCGCTGTGGTTTAACAGGTGGTGTGACGTCACAAGCGAGGCGAAAGATGGGCTATCAACTCGCCTCTTCAGCGTAGCGTGGCTCGTAGCCACGCCGGGCGTTTCGCGCTTCTCCCACTAGATGCGCTGTGGTTTAACAGGTGGTATGACGTCACAAGCGAGGCGAAAGATGGGCTATCAACTCGCCTCTTCAGCGTAGCGTGGCTCGTAGCCACGCCGGGCGTTTCGCGCTTCTCCCACTAGGTGCGCTGTGGTCTAACAGGTGGTGTGACGCCATAAACGAGGCGAAACATAGGCTACCGAACCCGATTCGTCCTGTAGGCAGTAGACGCGGCGCACTGCGTTCCTTCTTTAGACGCGGCGCGCCACGTTCCTTCCGTTAGAGGCGCTGCGCTCGCTTTCGCAAACTACCAGGCTTAACGAAAGCTAAGCCCCGCCAATATTTTTCCTGAATAATAATTGAATATAATGTAGTAGAAAAAGAAATCACATACCGCCAGTGGTACGCGAAGCTAGTAGTTCCATATGTTACATACTGCCGGCTGGTGATTATCCAAACTGTACTTTCGAGTATAATCCTTATCCGTGATAACGTCGTGTGGTGCCGCAAAGATCAGAAAGAACGCTCTCTTACGGTGAGGGTGAGAGCTGCTCAAGAATCCTCTTATGCTATCGCTGGTTTCAGGAAAAACAAACCAGAGACACTGTGTCGACCAGTGCGATAAGTTATTAAGCTATTTGGAGCTTGTACAATACTACGCTACTAATTCCCCACAAATCATCACAACAAAATAAAAGAAACATTCTGCTATGCTATGCTCAGTTTCGGAGACTGTCGGCTTCCTTCAATTGTATGCCGTAACGATCCCCTCGTATCCCTATCTTTGTCTGCTGAATAGCTCAACAAGGGCTCCGGTTGCGGGGATGCTACAGGTAGCGAAAGAGGGCTCTCACAAAGCTGCCGCTCTAACCGACCATCACGTTCCACGTACCACTTTCGGTATTACAGGACGTCCTGCATCAGCCACAACGAGTCATGGTGACGCTGATGACAGCTTCAAACACAACGTAAATACCCTGCAAACTTAAAGGTCAGCTGAGCGAGCATGGTACGGGACACACGGACGTCGTGGCTTCGCATCGTAGAAGTGGTATGCGTCCAAGGGCGCAGCTCCGAGGCTCCTGCTCCTGCGTTCCGCGTATTAATAATAATAATAATAATAATAATAATAATAATAATAATAATAATAATAATAATAATAATAATAATAATAATAATAATAATAATAATATCTTTTATTGCCCATAGTAAATACAGAATAAAGAAACGGGCCTGTCAAAGCCTCTAGTGGCTTGAGGGACTAGGCCCGGCAAAGTCGGCAGGCGGACGTGCAATACAGACATG
Source organism: Amblyomma mixtum (assembly GCF_055824585.1). Taxonomy (NCBI): domain Eukaryota; kingdom Metazoa; phylum Arthropoda; class Arachnida; order Ixodida; family Ixodidae; genus Amblyomma; species Amblyomma mixtum. Next base: position 125,869,239 of record NC_143021.1, read on the forward strand.
AAATATGAGCATAATATTAACACAACATATCAAAACAGTAACACGAAATGAGTAGTGATAAAGGTGTAACAGTTCAGGTAAGTGAAATCAACAAGAGATAAAAAATAAACTGCAAGAGCCAACGTTAACACAATAGTAATTTAACACTTCGTGCCTGATCATGAAAATTTAGACAAATAAGAACCGTGTTACAATGACTGAACCATGATTTTTAATGCTTTTTTTGATGTTGCGGAAAGCACCTCCTCTGGCAAATCATTAAAAATTTGGGGAACATAAACACAGCGCCTGGCTTCCCCATACCTTGTTGAGGAGCGCGGTACCTTAAAACGAATGGTACTACGTAGGCTTCGGGAAGCTACATGATGCACTTTGAAATTGCTGTCCCAGAAATGCCGTACCACTACAGCCTGTAGAAAGAGCGTTCGAAAGCATGGAAGACCAAGGGCTGTGAAAATGTTATTGGATACAGAAAAGGGGGCGTTATATGCTATATTTGTCAGTATGTTTCTTAATAAAGTGTCAACTCTGTTTTGCCATCTGGCTGAGCAAAAAGTAAAAACAGTAATTCCATATCGGAGAATGCTGTACACCAGAGCATGCGCAATATTTTTTTTTTATGTGAAAAGGAACAATTGATTTTATATGGAAAAACAACCAGGCTTCGCTCCTTAGCTTATCGCAGACGTGTGATAGCTGGCTGTGCCAAGACATATCACTGTCGAAGAAGACTCCCAAGTATTTTACCGAATTCACATAGGTGAGCGGCACGCACCGACAGGGAAAACAGTTGTGAATATGTAGAAAAACCGGCGCATCTATAGCTGGTAGTTTTAATGGGGATCTGAAGCAAACGAGTTTTGTCTTTACCGGGTTAACTTCCAAAAAGTTATTAGTGAACCAAGTTATTGTTTTGTGTATGTTATTCTGGAGATTAGTAATGGCCGTGTTGTAAGAAAAGTGTTTGGAAAGCAGAACAGTGTCGTCGGTGTATTGAAATATTAGACCTTTGGAAATTACTTCGGATAAGTCATAATAATAATAATAATAATAATAATAATAATAATAATAATAATAATAATAATAATAATAATAATAATAATAATAATAATAATCTCTTTATTTGTGTCGTAGGGTACACGGTCGACACTGGAGGCCGGCAGTAAAAGCTTTCACAAACGACAGCTTGACAGAGCCGCAGGCCCCCATGCACTTGGCAGCAGTACAGTGTCAATGCTTATATGCAAAAAAAATATGCTATACACAGTTCAGCTCACAGTACACTCTGATAAATAAATTCCATTTTCGACACAGAACACAACATAAAATTTTGTGATATATGGCAGAAATTAATAGAAAGAACATAGAATAGAACAGACAACATGATGGATAGAACATAAGATTACCGTGGCCTAAGGCATGAAACAATGACAGATCAATTCTATGAACTCATAAGAACAAAATACACAGGTGGTTGTAGTCTAGTAAGGCAAGAAAAGATAGTCAAGATTACAGTTCACTCGACAGGAGGAAATAGCATGGATACAATACAATAAAAATAAAAATCCGGTAGGTAAACATGGCCACTTAGTGTAAGGAGAAATTATTCAGCTGAAAAGGACATGGGTGTAGAAACAAACTCAAGTATTAAGAAACCGAAAAAGAAGTGTAATTGCGGATTGTCAGGGACAATCAGGCATGATCATTTGGACATGTAGTATTTTCTGATTTTTTACATGGATATATTTGTAATTGTACATTTTCTTTATTCAATTTATTCAATAACCTCGGCAACTGATTTTGCCATGTTTGATGACCATATGTTGTGCGGTATGTTTTTACCATCCAGTATTCGCTGTAACGGGTGGCATGACTCGGGGTGTTGTTTTGTAGATTCGCTAACTGTTTTAAGAATGTACCACCATTCTTTACTTCCTGTTTATAAAGCTTACTCAGTCGGTAGTCACACATTGTCATAATAGGCATCACATTGTATTTTAAAAATATTTCATTAGTGTGAAAGCGACTATGTACATTTTCTACTGTACGAAGAAACCTTTTCTCCAGTACATGAAGCTTTTGTACATTTTCCTTTGTTGTAGATGCTCAGACTAACTGACAGTAGTTTAACCTTGAGGAGAACAGGGTGTTATAAATGGCCAGCATAACCTTTCGGGTAGAACATTTCGATTGCGATATATGAGGCCTATAACTTGAGAGAGTTTTGCTGCTAGATGGTTGATGTGATAATCCCAGGATAAAGTTTCATGAAAAATAACTCCTAAGGTTTTAAAAGTAGGAACAATTCCAATCTGAATATTGTATAAGGCTATATTTCTGTTTACTGTTATATTTCTCCCTTTAGACCTGAACAAAATGCATTTAGTTTTGGACACATTGATCGTCAGGCAGTTTTTCTGAGTGCATTCCTCTAAAGCATGTAGTGTAGATTGTGCGGAGTCACACAATTCTTCAACATCTTTTCCTGCAAAAAAAATGCTCGTGTCGTCGGCATATATAATAAATTTTGCAGGGGGGGGGAAATATTAGTAATATCATTTATGTACTATCGCGCTCAATATGAGTTGCAACGCGAATGGACCCAAAATACTGCCCTGCGGTACACAACTACGCACCTCTAGTTGTTCAGAGACCGAGTCAGCTATTTTAACTATTTGTTTTCGATGTTCCAAGTATGATCGTATTAAACGTATGGCTTTGCCACGAAAACCATACCGCTGACATTTCAGAATTAATATTTCATGATTTATGAGGTGGAACGCTTTGGAAAAGTCTAAAAATATTCCAAGTATAAAATTACCTTGCTCGAAATGTCTTAAAATATGTTCCTTTAGTGTCAGAAGAGCAAATTCTGTACTTAGACCTCGCCGAAAGCCATGCTGAGAGTTAGTTATTATCTTATGTTTTTCTTCAAATTTGCTAAAGCGGCACAATATCACTTTCTCGAAAGCTTTAGATAAAATAGGTAAGATAGAGATAGGCCGATAGTTGTTCATGTCATTCTTGTTGCCCTTTTTATGAACAACGACTTCCTCGACGTTCGTCGAGGAAGTCGTTGTTAAACTGTTGTATCAAGTGCAGGGGAGAGGGGACGCCTCCCAACAATTCTACCGCCTACGCATAACATGTTTTCATGGACTGCTGAACTTGACTTGCCCGCCTTGATCTACCCTCGTCTGGCAGATTAAAGCGATACCTATCCTGTCCTAGCGCATTCCTCTCACCTGATATGCCACACAGTTCAGACGAGTCACAATGATGTAAACGTGCCTGTGACACCACTGGCACCGCCAGTGCCCGATATGCGTTGCATTGTCAGCAAATTAAGGCATTTGTGAACAATGCGGCTAAAAGCACGCCTATTACTACATATTTTGTTCTGAGAACAAGAAACAGCCTAAGTATTTACATAGCTGTGTTTTAACAATGCACCATTTTCATGAAATGCATGAGTTAAGCAAATTGGAGAATCAGAAGATTTTAAATCGATCCCGGCCGCGGCGGCCGAATTTCGATGAAGGCGAGATTATAGAGGCCCGTGTACTGTGCGATGTCAGTGCACGTTAAAGAACCCCAGGTGGTCCAAAGTTCCGGAGCCCTTCACTACGGTGTCTCTCATAGCCTGAGTCGCTTTGGGACGTTAAACCGTTATGAACCATAAACCATAAATTGGAGAATCAAGGAATAATTTTTTGCATTAAAGTAAAACTTATGCACTGTTACAGGCCTGCCGGTATCCATCACGAAAATATCAAGGTTACCGGTCAATAGTTTTTCGGCTTATGGAAGATGACCGTTTTGCAATGCATTTTCATGTTTTCAGGGTGCGCTTACCTGCATAGCGTGAGTCCCATGGTACTGCTGTGGGCACTATCATGGGTGTGCTTGGGCTAGCACCTGTTGAAAAAGAATAAATACACTGTTGGAGGCCTGAGACAAGGGGTTTTATTGCTCAGGTGTAATTTTTTAAACTGGCTTTGCAGTGTGTGTGTAAAAAAAAATAAAAGGGGAAGGGACGAAGGTCGGTACAGAAGAAGTAAAAAAATCCCCCCCCCCCTCCTCCCGCAAAATTGCCTGCCTCTCCCATAAAGATCTAAAAATCGCACTCGGCCTCCGCTTTCCTTAGTCGCCGCGAGCGCAGCGAACTAGGACGGAACTGTTTCTTGGAGCTTAACGAAAGCAGGCCCGACAGCAAGGCACGAGATAAGAGATACGTCACGATAGAGGAATACTGTATAGAGTTTGGTGCCCTCCAGTATATGGTCGATTGTGCGCGCTGGGTCGAGGGACAGCTGGGGTAGAGGGTAGAAGGAAATTTACGATGCTTTGAGCGGGCGGCACGTTCTATCATGTGAAAGCGTTGGCTGTAATGGCCGCACTTTGGTATAGAATAGTTCCGAGCAACGCTTCCGCGTAGCACACTGAGGAGTTGAGCACGGATATCTCCAATAAAAGCTGTCTGTGCATCTTAAAAGCAACTCCGACGGCCTTTCTGTATGCAGCTCATAGCGCGCTTTCGACTTCCAGAGCGCTGCCCCAACCTAGTGGTGATAGTGAGACCTGTGCAATAATGTTGGGTGCGAGCACGAACGAGCAACACGAACTTAATATATATGGAAGCATCAAATTCCACAACAACTAAACCAAACTGAACGTTAATATTGTTCCTCTTCTCTGGCGACGTTATAGGGTGCGCAAGTTGGAATAGCCATATACAAAATGGGTTCGAAGGGCACGAAACTCAGAAGGTATTAGCTCTTTAAAGGCAGTGAGGGACAATATTAAAGCAGGCAGTGAGGCATATACGCAGAACTGTAAGTACGCAAATCAAAGCAGTCAAGGGTCCCAGGGTTAAGAAATGCGATGCCGCGTCAACACGGCCCCTTAATTTTGCTTTAGTGAGACTCAATACGCTTATCTAACGCATCTCCCAAAAGCAAAGCCATTCAAGCAAATCGCACAAGCGAAACTTTGTTGTATTCCATCGGCAATTTCAAATCGCAATGGCCAACGGCAGCCAAAACATAAGCACGAAGGAGGCTAACGGTTTTGTGAGTTTTTGCCGCAAAGGGGGATGTCACAGGCAGTGAATTCACAAACACCGGTGGTGGGCAGGAACAGTGAAGAATCGTTGGCCACGCCTGCCGGATGTGCTGCACCGCATCGCGCTGCTCCTGTGTGTACGCCGCGTCGGCAGCGTCGAACGCGTCAAGTTTAATTTCTCCTACTTTGGCTCGCGCGGTCGTATCGCTCGTCTCAGCTGCTTGCGGCGACGCTGGCTTCGCGGATTCGTTGTGTCATCTTCGAAAATCATTTCTTTGATATCTTATTAATTTTAGTACTCATAGCTGGTTATAATTTAGTTCATAAGCATGTTTCTTGTAATCTACCGTGCTGGAGCAACTTTACTTTTATTAGGCTTAACCTCAGCTGCGTTTACCGCCGATACCAGGATAATTGCAATCGTTTAGACATAGGCGGCATTCACGGCGCGGACGCGCAACTTGCAGCATGTCACAGCCTTGGCATAAGCTTGTAAAACTCCTGGACTACTATGCATACATCAGAATAAGGCTCGAACAATATTTTTTTTTATTTGAGGTGTTTGCCATTGGACATAATGAAAAAGAGGGAGAAAGTTATAAGAAGGGGCCTTGCTTAAAAGGTGTCAGCTCGATAAAGCGATCATCATGAGTCCACTTGCGATAGTCGCCTGCATGTCCCATCGCAGGCCTACCTTCCTTAGGAAGCGTCGTCTCACGGAAGCTGTAGCCGGACAAGTCCTCTCCACAGCAAGTGTTTTTCGTAACACTGGTCTGGCGCAGTGCCACAATAGGGACACTTCTCAGTCGCTTTTAAACGTTTGTCATGCCGCCGATGACGCACAGAAGGACTCAGAGCCGCTCCTGGTCGAATCCGGGGCACAGATACCACCTCTTCCCGAGTGACACAACGGGATAGAGGGTACAAATACGGAGGAATTAGAGCGCCTGGTTCTCGGAAACTTGCGACAGGAGCGGATCTGACGGAAGAGGGGAAGGCGGCGGGATGTCTGATGTGCAAAGGTGTGTCATTGTATCCACATGAATATTATGCGGATCCTGGGCATGCCCGCGAATCCAGTGTGTACGCAGAGGACAGGGGTATTTTGTGTAAAGTTAATGAATGGATTGTGTAATTTGGAATGTGCGGCGGACAGCCTTAAGCAGCTTAAGGGCGGCAAGGGAGTCGGTGTAAATGTAAACAATATCGAAATTGGGTATGAGTGGAGGTGAAGCATTTGCATTGTATATCGCTTGAAGCTCCAAGGAAAGCAGGGAGCAGGCTCGAACATTACACTACAGCTTTGGAACCGTTAACCAAGCAATGCATCACAGATTTCAAAGAAGTTAAATAACGTTTGTAAGCTTCCTTTAATATATATCGCTAATATATCGGATTCTCCTACTGAGCCTGCGGCGACTAACAGTAATGAAGCGTGCAATGAACAAGACACTGCGCCAGCACCAACGACGACGAAGCGATTTGTGCGGCTTGAGATACCGGCGGCGGCGCGCGTCGAGAGCTCGAGCTCGCTCTTGGTTTTCGTCCCGGTGCCGCCGCTAATCGATCAGCCTGTGCCACCGTTCAGCTGCCAGCCCCTCCAGCTTTCCAATAAACCCCTCTACAAGCGCTTGAAGTGTGAAAAAGAAAGTATCGGAATGACATCTTTATTTATTAAGATCACACGATCACAAGCACTCTACTGGCTACAAATTTAGCAAAATACAGTCAGCTGTTAATTTTTCACGCGTCTGCCTGACTTGAATAGTGTTACCGTTTTGTCGTAGCTTAAGTAACGCTCAATTGTTCATTTATCCACCGAGCGCTTAAATATTGTCTGCATTATACTTGAACTGCACATTATCTAAAGTGTGCTTGTCCTCCTTGGGCACTGTTATCGTCTGCAGTATTTAATAAATAAATATTTTAATTCGTCTCTAAACGCTGTCTACATGAAAATGCATCCCTGCTTTTTTTGTTTTTCGAAAGAAAACACGCAGCAGATTAAGTATTTTGAAACTCACATCAGAAAATTTAAGCGGTTAAATGTATGAGCAAATTCCTTCTTTCGCCTGAAGAGTTCAGATGCTTTTTAACAATATTTTTGGCACGTTTGGTTCTGTTCACTAGTTTAGTGCCCTAGGATATGATGTGTTTTGTGCGTAAATAGGACCAAGCTGGGCTGTTAAATGCGTATTAACGTCCCGAAGGTAGGTAATGAGATCAGAAATATAACTGGCATGCTAAATCAACAGGTTTAAGACACCTACCTGGCTTAGACGTTAGCTACACTACCCGTTAATTTACCCCGGTCTATATTACTGCATTTTAGTATGGGGCACTACAACGAGAACCAATCTTGAAAGACTGTACGTGGTACAAAAGAATGCTATCAGAATAATTGCAAAAAAACTACGATATGAACACACACTGCATATTTTTTTTCCAGAAATATAAGGTATTGACCGTTTTAAACACGTCTCGATTAAGCCTCGCTCTGCTGGTGTACCACGGTGTTTAATGTCTAGGTTCAACATTTATTGCATCCTGTGGAAGTCATAATTGTACTTATTGTTTACGTGAAGGCCAGTATGTTAAAAACAGAGCTAGAACATCGTACTCACCACAGCAAGTTCACAATCAAATTGCCGAACTCCTCAATGCTTACCCCCTGCTGCTCGACCGCCTATCTGAATCTAATTCATCGTCTGGGTTCAAGAAGCGAATGAAACATTTCCTTTTCGGTGAAGAGTACATATACAAAAATTATTCGGCCTCGGTGTGTGCAGTATTTTTCTACACCATATATTCATGCTTAAGATCGTGTCTCGCAAAATTGTGACTGACAGTATCAACAGAATTCATTGTTCACTGTATTGTCTATGTGCAGATCACTTGTGTGTATCCGTATATATTGGTCATTTTGATTTCATTAGAGCGTGTACGATATCATTTACTACTGTACCTAACCAGCGTAATTCAAATTTTTCGCTTCTTTATTTTGCCCCATCAATGTTGCGTTCCGGTTCGTCGCACCGCGGTCTGAAGCTTTGTGTGCTATATAGGTTCCGCGGCCTCGTCAGGCGTTTCATTACGCCCTTTGCCTCGGCTCTCCAGACAAGATGGAAAAAATCGAATGTATATATGCATGCACACCTTACCTGCCTCTGTCGAAAATGAATGAATAAATTGACGCGGTAGATTAAAACCGTAGGGGCAATGCAAGGCCGAGCCTTAAGGCTGTTAAAAGAAACCGATCATCATCTTTGGAAGAAAGCAGCCTATGTTACCGAAAACGAAGTAGGGTTCCTAGCATCCGAGGAGCTTCACGACCCTTGGCGTGCCCGGGCACTATACGCAGTCGCTGCTGCTGCTTATCACGTGCTAACGAACGAACATCACTCTCGCACATCCTCGCCGTCCTGCCACGAGGATAGCTTTTCGCTGAATTGTACGAGTTAAGCAGTACCCCAGACTATGTAGCTCCTTTCGTCTAGAACCAAAGCCAATAATATCAACGTATTGAACAAAATCTTGAACCAACCAAGGGTTTTTAAAACCAGATCCCAAAGTTTCAGAACCAGTTCGCTCTCTTCAACATCTACAACATAGCAAGGCGCGAGCAGCAGACCATGTTCTCACTACGCGAGCAGCAAACACTGGCCACATTGCGGAGAGCATTCGCGTATGCTCAAGGCAGAGACTCCGAGCACCTGCACTTGTACTCTTTTGCATGGGCGTCCGGAGGGGGGGGCAAGGGGGGGCGGCTGCACCCCCCTGGAAAATCACTCACTCGAACCGTGAGTGATGGCCGCACGCCAGGGGCGGTGGTGCGCTCAGTCAAAAGGGTAAAAGCAGCCCCGCATGGTCACATCTGCGAAATGCCGCGTCCGGGCGTGCGTCGTTCCGCCGTTTTCAAACCACGCCATCGTTAGCTCTACTGAAGGGCGACCTGTTCCAGACATACAGCGGCACGGCGAGCATGTGTTTCGAGCCGCCTTGAGATGGGTGTCTGTTTCTTTGATCTCTAGAGAGATAGCGACACGGAGGCAGACAGTGCACGGGGCATCTTGTTTTCGCCTATCGTTACGCCGGTCACCGATGAATTCTTAAGGAGGGAAGGTAAAATCAGCCGTGTCCACCCCCGCTTTGTCGGGCTGCTCAGGGGCAAGCGGGCGATGAGTTGGCGCCGCCGCCGCTCGCTGTCTCCTCCGATCCACGGGTAGCGCAGTTCGGTAGAAGCGCCGCTTTCAGAATCTCCGGCAAAGGGGATTAGCTGCTTTTGTTCACGGCGACGCAGTCTCCCGAGGCGCCCCCACACCAGCGTTCTTTGCGTCTTCTGCGAAAACCAGCGCCTTTGGTCAACGCAGCCCGATGGCGCCTGCCTGGCTCGCCTGTCACCTCTGGCTGGGCCTCAAATCACAACAGCGCCCATGTACTGTGCGTGTCAGTGCATGGTAAAGAGACCCAGGTGGTCGACATTACCCGGAACTCTGTACTACTCCATCCCTCATAGCCTGAGTCGTTTTGGGGCTCTGAACCCCATAAAAACACAAAAACAAATTTTCCGACTGGAGTGGCGAGTGTCCCTTCCCCTCGGAAGTTGCGCGGCGTTCCTTTCACCCCCAAAGTGCGCATTCGGGGATACTGCGGCAAGTAAGCCCTTGAACGTGTGCGCGCCTCTGTGTTTGTGCTTGGGTGTTTTTAGTGGCCGGTTGTCAGCGAAGCTGAGAACAACCAAGACAGCGGACGAGAAAACGACGAGCGGAGAGCAGTGTGTGTGCGGTTGCTCGACTGTGCGGATGCGCAAGCAAGATGGAGCGAGGTGTATGAAGCTGCGAGCGTGCATTTATCTTGTAAATAAGTTTTCGTTGTATATATAGTCATCTTTTGTTTTCAACGTACGCGTTCAACAGTTTTTCCAATCAATGTGTATGATGAGTGTGCACCGAGAGCGTGTAATGAAGCACAGAAGTGAATTTATCACACGTGTAATTACGCAATTCGCCCAGAAAAATCCGAGGCGCCTACAGTTGCTGTTCAAGGAAGACTGACTGAGTGACTGTAGTTGCGTGTTTGTGAACATATTGTGCTGTGTGCTGGTCATCAATCCGGGTGAGTCGAGAACCCGTATGCAGCAAGACTGAGCACTCTTCTCCACGAAGTGATATAGCATCTTTTTGCATTTTTATTAATTTTAGTTGTTTCTTCGTTGATAAACTCCAATGTACCTCTCCTAGCCGCGCTTTAATTTGCTGTTTGTAATTTTTCTTTCATGTGTGCATTTTGTTTAATTTTTATTTATATATAAATAAATAAATTTACTCCGCAAATAGCGCCTTTCTGCTACGAACATACCCCCCCCCCCCCCCCCCCGGGGCACCAACGGGGCCCCCCCCTGCAAAAAATTCTGCGGACGCCCTTGCTCTTTTGTGCAGTGGAACAGCCACGATTCAACTTGCAGGCTTCTGAACAGATTACTCAGCCCCACTACCATGCTCGCCCGCTCGAATGTGATTTAGTACTTTGATGGAAAGGTGTTTCTTCTCTTCATTAATAAATTATTTCTAAGTCGCCCGGACTTCACGACAACACTCGGTCTGAATGAAGCTCCGGGGTTAGCCAGTCTTATGAAGGTCAAAGGGCACGAAGGCTTCTTCCTTGGTTCTTTCGCTTTCCGTGGAGCACGCAGTATTCGCCCTTGACAACACAGAAGACAACGGAAGCCTTGTGGTCGGCTGGATGCGTGGCAGATAAAAGATACGAGTAGCCGCCAGTATGCGTCGGCTTCATATGCACACAAATGCCCATGCCTCAATTAAAGCGGTGAATTAGGCGTGTTGGTACATAACTTTAAAAAAAAACGGCAGGGCAAAAAAGGGACTGTGACGAGACGGCAAGGACGGCGCTCAAGGATCACGGCCGTCCTTGTCGTCTCGTCTCTTTCCCTCTCCTTTATTCTCCTGGCCTAAACGAGTGGAGATGTATAGATAAATTATATTCCTTTACGTTCTTGTTCTCCAATGCAGAAGCAGTCAACGTCATAAAGCGCATCGGCATCAGGAAGTTTTGATTCCTGATGACCGAACCGCTAGCCATTCTGTTCCCTGACCTCTGGTCAGGCCGACGAGAGTTTCCCAGATGGTGGCGCCCATGGCAGTGTCTCTAGCTATCCAGCAGAATTATACTCTGAAGGAGAACCTCTAGTCGTGCGGAAATCCTAAAGCCTCCGAAGTGCTAGCGAGTTAAGGCTTGTTCTGGAGTCGAGATCATCTTCTTCAAGGGCGTGCTTTGCTGCAGGGACGGCAAGAGCCACATGAACGCTTAAGAAAAAGGGAGACCTGGTAGAATACATCATGAATTTGTCGGTGCTCACATCTATGTGGCGAAGGCGTTCTACAAAACGTGTGTGGCTGCGCTCAGTCAGGAGCGGAATTCGAGATAGAGTGCCCGGAGAAGCGAAATGATGCAGTCGATGATGGGTCTAAGACGAACACCAGGTTTGTCGACTTAAGGATGCACGTAAGAGGCCAGTGCTAAGTCACTGCGGCAGATTAAGCATAAGTGGAGGCTCTTTAGTTTCGGATACTGCTTGAAGATTTCTGCTTGAAGACTTAATTATAGTTATAGCTTGGAGTTCAACAATCAGTCTTGTTCGAGTTTCTCGTAAGCTAGGACCTCGAAAAGTTCTTTCAAGTTGTGTTTGTGATCTTGCAGTTCGAGAACCAAGGTTGAGAGTTATTATCCGCTAAAGGTACGATAATGTTTTCGTCCGACTAGAGTTTCCCGAACGCTGATTTTTCTTTTTTGGCACGTTTGTGTGGATCACGTGTAGGTAGCTTTCGCGTACCTTTAGCGTTCAGTCGAACTACGGGGGCAGTGGGTTCGACCTGTTCGATACCCTCTTCCGTGGCTGCCACAACTTCCACGGCGGGTACTCGAGTTGACTTGAACTTAACCACGTGTTCTTTTAGCATCGAATGAGTTTTGCCTGGAGATAGTCGAGATGTCGCCATGTGGCCTACTTGGCTACTTTTTCTCTGTCTGCAAATTTTAGTTTTTCTTCGTGCGTTGCACATCGCCCTTCTGTGGCGCTGTTGGCAACACTTCCGAGAGACAAGTGACAGTGCTTTTAATATTTCAGTAACTCGATATTCTAAACGCCTGTGCAAGGACAAGTCTAGCTCATTTAGCATCAGCGTTTCAAAACACCTATGACTCCGTCAATGGACCAACCGTCTCTCGGATTGGAAAACAACCTTCTCCCCTACTCTTACATGGACAAACCAGTTGCAACTCAGGCAGTTTGCAGTACGTGCACGTCTTGGCACGCCTTGATAAAATCCAAGTTGGTCTTGTAAGGGGATATGGTGCGTGAATAGGTGACGAAACGCTTGGGCCGCTGTGTTCCTGGTACAAGAAATAGAGCTTGAAAGCCTCATTTTCAGTTACTTTTTTTTCTACAAAACTGCACACTTTAAAAAACAAAAGTGGATATGAGTGAAAACGTTCGCTGCGTTATAGGGTCGAATCAACGCGAAAAAATAAAATGATTTAAAAAGAGAGTGTTCGAGCCCGATGGCAATTTTTTCAATAGAGGTTATAGGAATGAATAAGTGCGACTTATCAAAATACCAAAATATCGCGCCATCCTTTGAAAGTGGTTCAATACCTCAGATGTCGCTCTATTGAATTTCAAATTGTGCAGGAAGTGGCTAGCGCGGGACAGAGGCTTCGTTTTCTGTCCAAATAAATTTTTTCTTGACTAATTTTTCAGATCATGTGGGCGCGTCGGCGGCCATATTCTACTCGACGGCCGGCACCGGCGTGCGCCTGTAGGGGGGCACAGAACCTGTTTTGGCAAGGTGTCGCGAGAGGTCAGGGCCGCAGGTGGAAAGAGGTCGATGGTAGACGAACTTTGGTTAATGGAAGGTGTGCCGGTGAGCGGCGCGCCACTCAGAGCTGCCAAAGAAAGTGCACCTGCATGGGTTGTGGATGCAGAAGACGCAAAAGTGTCGACTGTGGCTTTGTACGACGGCACATCGCAGTAAGGGAGGGCCTACTCTCCAGGTGGTCGTACGGGCTACTGCGTGGCTGGCGCTGCTACGTGAAGCCCGGTGCGGGAACACATGTGGCAGGGTCACCTTTAAGGGAGCCTAGCGTTGTCGCTGTGAGGACATGTTATGAATTATGGAAAGACACTCGACTTGCGCAAGCCAGGAGACGCAGTACTCAGGACGGAAGGGTGGAAGGGTGGAAGATCAACGTCGGCGAAAGCTGCAGTCGTGGCTGCGTGGACATCGTGGTGGGGAGAGTTCGAGCTTGAGTTATTACTAGAGAGGCCTTGACGCGCGGAGCACGGGTGCTGTTGCGGGCAAGACGGCTCCGTGGCACGGCTTCGGGGAACGGATGTGAATTCAAGACCTGCGTGACGCCGCACAAGCGGAGAACATCAGCTTTGAAGGCGTGGTGAACGAGCAAGGCGAGAGAAAACGGCGAACAATAAAGCGTCACGGATGAGGAGAGCCAGCGCTGCCCGTGGAGAAAGGCCGGTGATGTAGAAGAGCGCTTCCTCCTGGTAGAACCAGACGGCCGGATGGGGTTCGTAGAACGGCTGAAAAGCTGCATTTCAGGTTTCACAATTAAAATTGAGTACCATGGCGTGGTGTTTATGGCGGAAGGTGGGGCTGCCATTTGCAGGAAATCAGAAGCGGGTTGCGATGTGCTTGTCGCGGGTACCCGGGGGCTCTACGTGGGCACCAGAAATGTGCTCGTGGCTGCGGCCGCATTTATTGTACTCGACACCAACGAGCGACACGGGGAGGCCTTACCAGTTGAGAGGCGGCGCTTCATGGCTGTTCGCCGACTTCGAGGGTTCTCCCAGCATTCAGTGGACGCTCTCGCTTGAGCTACGTGTTCTAAGCGGGCGCTCGCCAGTGCGGGAGCTGTGGTGCCGCAATGGTGATGGTCCCTACAGTGGAACCGGAGATCCATTCCTCCTTCAGTAAAATGCATACGCATCCGTGAAAGAACGAGAAAATAATTAAGATATCATGTATATATTGGGGCCAATGCCTTCAGCTAATAAAATCTATACTCCGTAATGCATGCAGATACTTCAAGAGGAAGATTCAAAAAGCCCTTATTGTGCACTCTATTGGGTACACCGGGCTGAAAAGAGAGAGAATGACATTTTAGTGATTACGAAGGAAGTGTGCTTGGTAGTCAGCCTGGCACGGTACTTCAAACGAGGATGTAGAAAGACGATTGTGAAGAGGGAAAAGAAATGAACGTCATGTGTTCTACAGCACATCGTAGTGTGTAATCTTCAGAAGTACTTGAAGCTGGGCTTGTTGGTGCATATTCGTGAAAGACATGAGAGATCCCGGCTTCCCTGGTTCTCTCCGTGGCGGAGTCCTTGCTGAAAATGCAGAAGGGCAGCAAGGAAAACAACCGACCTCAAGAAAACAACCGACCTCAAGATAAAAGGCAGGCAAGGCCGGAAGTTGTACCTTACGTACACCACACTTCTCACAACCTCAAGAAGGTGGCCAATAAGTATGGCGTCGATGTGGTATTTTCAGCGCCGCGAAAACTCGCCGGAATGTGTTCACGCATTGGAAGAAAAAAAGTACAAGAGTGCACCATCAGACATCGAATGCCACATGTTGGCTGCAAGAAAGCAGTAGTCTACGAATTCCAGCTTACATGCGGCAAGGTGTACGTTGGACAAACCGGACGTTGTCTTAACGAGCGCCTGCTTGAACACAAGAATTCAATAAAGAGAGGACATCTCGACTATCTGATTGCAAAGTGCTATTGAAAAGCCGAGATAGGACAGAACGTGAGCTTGTGGAAGCCTTCTATATCAAGAAGGGAGGTGATAGTTGCACTAGCGACACATCAGTTGTTCTTCGCCACAGTGAAATGCTGTTTCTTGATGCGTATCTGTGAGAGGTGATTGTCTGCGATCAAGAGCATGGATAAGGGCAAAGGCTATTTAAACGCTCTTCCCTGGACAAATCCTGTTGAAAGTGCAGCGGTCGTCCTGTTCACTTCCTTGTCCGTGTCCCCGTTTTTCGCTCTCATGTCTTTCACGAGTGTGTAATCTTAACTTCAGATAAAAAACATGCATTTCCTAAACTTTCAATTTGTAGGTTTGCCGTAATACTTGTCCAAAATATCAAACTTCCAAGCTAAGTAATTTTTAAACATTCTGCAATCATTGAAGTTTTTCTGGCTCACAGAATGAAAGACACCAACGGTGTGTAGAAAGTTTTAGCAGAGAGCAGTGTTTGTTATTACACCGGGTTCCTCAACATACGCAGAAACATAATTGTTCATAACCGTTATTAAGCTATACGAAATTACTCCAACCATTTCAGGTTAGCAACGAATGTGTACGCTTAATTGCAAAAAAATCTGAACAGAAAACAAGGAGTCATTCAAAGGAAATTGCGGTCAAATGCTTTTATAAACTTGCTCAAATTTAGCTACGTTTCCAAATTCTTGGGGTCTGCAATGCGCCTTCTGCGGTAAAGTTGCTCACTTATTCCGCATGGTATGGGCATGCCAGAACAATTCAGGTATTCCAAGAATCAATGACCCAAAAACTGAGAACTGGGAAGCGGCGCTGGTCAGCATACATTCGTAAAACAAGCTTCCGCTGGTGAACCAGGCAGGAAAGATAGAAACAATGGTGAACGGAAAGGCAGGGAGAAAGGTGGCAAAAGCCAAGGGGCTCCTGGAATGAGCACTCATCTTACTAATCATGATTTCCTCAATGCATTAAATTTTTTCTCATTGACTAGCTTGTCAGCGTGTTGCACAAAAGAGTATTGAGGTGCATTACGGGGCCTCTTTTGGGAGTGCCTTAAGAGGTTCTTTTATACGAGGGTGGGGAGTTGGGAAAGGAATGACACTGCAACCGCATGATTTTGTGCGATGATGACAAGGAGAATCCAACCGCTAATACAATGTGTGCAAATCTGTAACCTATTTCGCAGGGAGGAAGGCGAACGGTGCTGGACGGTGGCAACGCTCCTCAGAAGACATTGCCAGACACACTGAACGGCGGATGGGTGGTCCGGTTCTTCTTGTACGTCTTAGGAATCGGGTATGCTCTTTAGACAGCCTATGCTATTTTGTCAGATTGAATAACAAAATAAGAGCCCCTTTGTTGCTTGTCAGAACGGTGCGCGGGCCATTGGATTTGGAACGATGCCTGGTTTCCTCAAAACATCTCTTATTTGCTTGCAGAGATTGATTAACTACCGTTGTGATTGAGTGGCCAGGGCGTTCCTCAGCTATTTCGAGTTCGCAGTTTAAGAGCATTAGCTTTTGGCTCGTTCCCGAGCTTCGCTCCGTGTGCGTCAGCGGTGACCGCAGCACAGACAATGACAGCGCGCCAAGGTACGGCGAACCAGCAACGCAAAGCCCGTGTTAGTTTTAGCGCTGGGGTGCTCTGCTGGGGCTCTGTAATCATGAATAGTACACGGGTGAGAGAGCCCGATGGGCCATGATGCCTAAGGCGATGCATGTTAGAGAAAAGACGCGAGTCCATTGCGTGAGCAGAAATAGCCGGAAACCGGTTGGGCGAAAAAAAAGGAGCCGCCGCAGTGACGCAGTGGTCATGGCACTCGGCAGCTGACCAGAAAGACGCGGGTTCGATCCCAGCCGCAGCGAGGGAATTTCGGTTGAGCCGAAATTTTAGAGGCTCGTGTACGGTGCGAAGTCAGAGGACGTTAAGAACCCGAGGTGGTCGATATTTCCGGCGCACTTCACTACAGCGTCCCTCATAGCCTGAGTTAGTTTCGGTCGGACGTTAAACTCCCATAAACTAAACTAAACTAGTACTTTTTAATGAAATGAACAAACTAGCATGCAAAACGTTCTACTGTAGCCCACTCACTAGTGGCCACTTCTACATTGGCGCTCAGAGTGGAGTCTGCGCAATGCATGCAGCCCCTTTGACATGTCGTTCCATGCCGCACTCTATGTAATCAAAGGACCCGTACGGGCCCCGAAAGGTCTTGCTTCCTTTTGAACAACTTGTTGGCGAGTGTATATTCATTACTTGCACAAAACACAGATAACCCTCAAAACTACGCGTAGCAGACTCGCAATCGTAGGGTAAATTTAGATGCAGGAAAAATTAAAAATTAACTTTGAAACGAAATTTCTGTTCATAGCCAATACAAATCAAAATTTATTTTGCGCCTCTCACTACGGCGGTGCCTTTTAGCCTACACGGCTGCAGTTTCACGCAAAAATATGTAGTTCATTCCAAGACCTGAGGTTTAAATACGACTTTAAGAAATACCCGTTGTGGAGATGAATCGCAGACACAGGTCGTTGTCGGGTCTCCACAAATACATTTGACAGGATGCGCTCAGCCAGGCGAGAATGGGACAGCGTGCTGCCGGCTTGCAGTTAAGCAGCGATGAAATCCAGTCTGCGCGTGCTTGGCAGACGTACTGAGGCTGTCATGCTCTTCTGCAGCCGGACCACGATGGCACGCTATAGGGCCCCCCCTCTAGCGATGAAGCCATGAGCAAGGTGTGAATGGCGAAAAGCGGATGCTCTTGGTGCAAATTGTACGCGACGAGGACTGGCACAGTCGGGAGGGAATGCAGCGCCACAGTTTGCGATGACGTCGGTGTCAAGGTGACAGGTTCAAGGCGGTCAACTGAGATTGTGTCCTCTCGGCAGTTGGTGAGCAGAAGAAAGTGCTTAGGAGCACGCTGGAGCACTTGGTAGGGATCATCGTATGGTGGCCTTAAGGGCGGGCGTACGGCGTGGTGGCGAACAAAGACGTGAGTGCACCGCTGAATGTCGGGGGGGGGGGGGGGAACGTGGACACGACGACAATACTGGCGCTGACATGGTGTAATGACAGTGCTCATAGCGCTACGTAGACGGTAGGCGTAATCTGAGACGTCAGCAGGCGTGGGTAGCGAGGGCTGGAAGAATTCGCCAGGGACACGAAGAGTAGTGCCAAACGTTAGTTCTGCTGCACAGATAGAAGGGTCACTGCGAAGTGCGGTGCGGAGACCAAACAGAACGAAGGTTAGGCGCTCAATCCATGGCGAAGGAAAAGCGGACGCCTTAAGCGAAGCTTTCAACTGCCGGTGAAAACGCTCAATGACACCGTTGGAAATCGGGTGGTAAGAGGTCGTCTTGATGTGATTGACGCCTAGGAGCCGAGATAGGTTGGCAAATAAGGTGGAGTCAAATTGCCGGCCACGATTAGTCGTAATGGTGCAAGGGACACCGTAGCGGCAGATCCACAGTGTGATGAGTGCTCTCGCGATCGACTCCGCCGTTATGTCCAGAAGGGGCACCGCTTCAGGCCATCTCGTGAACCTGTCAATGCAGGTGAACAGGTAGCGGTGGTTCCCGCAGGGAGGAAGGGGACCGACAATGTCAGCGTGTAGATAGCTGAAGCGGGCGTCCGGAGACGGGAACGTGCCAAGCGGAGTCGCAGTGTGTCGATGCACTTTGCTTTGCTGACAGCTCAGGCACGTGCGCGACCAGCGGCGAACGGCAACGTTGATGCGAGGCCAGACATAGCCAACCGTGACAAGGCGCTGTATTGCGCAAACGCCAGGATGGGCCAAAGAATGGAGGGCATCAAAGACGGTTCGTCGGTATGGTGGAGGTACGTAGGGGAGAGGGCGACCGGTTGACGTATCACAAACGAGAGGAACGGCGCAGTCAGGGAGAAAGACGTCCTCCAACACCAGAGAGGTGTCGCGTGTGCGAAACCGTTGCAACTTATTGCAACTCGGCATCGGCTCGCTGAGCAGCAGCCATGGCCGTGAAGTCGATGATTGGCCCTCCATTGTCCGTCGCATTGACTTCAGCACGAGAAAGAGCGTCGGCAACTATGTTGGACTTGCCGCTGACGTGACGAATGTCGCAGGCGAATTCGCAAATGTAGGCGAGCTGCCTGATTTCGCGAGGAGCGTAGGAGGTGCTGCTGGACGTCAGCGCGGACGTGAGAGGTTTGTGGTCAGTGAGGAAATGAAAGGTGCGTCCCTCGGGAAAATGACGGAAGTGCTTCACGGCTGGAATATATTGCTAGCAGCTCTCGGCCGAAGGTGCTGTAGCGGCGTTCAGGGGGCGCAAGCTTCTTGGAAAAGAAGGCAATACGCTGCCAAACACCAGCGACGAACTGTTGCAAGACCACACGGACAGCAGTGTCCGATGCGTGAACCATGACGGACGTCGGCGCGTCACATTTAGGATCAAACGGGAGCGTCGCGCCGGCAATGGCTGCTTTGATGCCGCCGAATGCGCGGTCAGCGGCATGGGTCCAAGCAACAAGGAGAAGGTCGTGGAGAGGCTGCAGTATTGCGGCGCAGCGAGGAATGAAGCGGCGATAATAGTTGGCGAGGCCAAGAAATTCGCGCAGTTGTCGGGTGGTGGTGGGCCGGGGAAACTGACTGATGGCGGTGACACGGGCCGGTAAGGGGCGAATGACATGAGCGTCGACGCGATGCCCGAGAAAGTCCTACTCTGCAACGCCGAACTCGCTTTTCGGTCCGTTGACCACTAGACTAAAGCGGCTTAGTCTGGCGAGCACTTGACGCAGCTGGAGCTTGTGAGCCTCGCCGTAGGGCTGAAGACGAGAATGTAGTCAAGATATGCAAAGCAGCACTTCAAGCCGCGTAGTACTTGGTCGACAAAGCGCTGAAAAGTCTGGGCCGCATTGCGAAGATAGAAAGGCATCCTCAGACATTCAAACATGCCAAAAGGTGTAACAATGGCGGTCTTCAGGATATCTGACGGCTCCACAGGAATCTGATGGTATCCTTCACAAGTTAGACTTCGCTGAAGATTGTGCAGCCATGTCGGGCCGATGTAAAATCCTGGATGCGGGGAATCGGTTAGCGGACAGGGACTGTGGCCTCGTTGAGAGCCCGGTAATCGCCGCATGGGCGCCAGTCGCCGGTCTTTTTGGGCACCATGTGCAGGGGCGACGCCCAAGGACTGAGTCTGCGACTGTGTCTGAAAGGAGGTGTCTGCGATCCGTCTCCACAAATTTGGTGACTCCGGACTTCGCGTCTTCGATCTCTGCTCCGGCCCTACGCTTGCATCAGCCGCTTCTCTAGGCCCACCACTGCCCGGAGCTCGAGACCCCGCTTACCTTCCGTCGTGTAAGCCCTGGCCATGGATCCCTCCACTCCTGTACCGTCTCCGTCGCCTCTCACGCTGCCACCTCATGAGTCCGAGGTCACCGCCCTCAAGCTCCCCGCCTTCTCGTCATCGTACTCGGAACTTCGGTTCCTCACCATCGAGGCCTTGTTCCGCCGGCACCACATCACGTCCTAGTCACCAAATTTGTGGAGATGAATTGTAGACGCAAGTCGTCGTCGGGTCTCCACAAATATATTTGACAGGATGCGCTCAGCCAGGCGGGAACGGGACAGCCTGCTGCCGGCATGCAGTTAAGCAGCCACGAAATAAAATCTGCGCGCGCTTGGCAGGCGTATGGGACTGTCGTCGGCTTCTGCGGCCGGACTACTATGGCACGCTATACCGTTAAACCAGTAAATGCTAACTCAATTTGGACGAAAAAAGTTAATTTTACTCGAATTTTTCAACATTCGAAAAATAGCCTTTAGTTACAGGTTATTGATGCCTAATATTCGCCCAGTAGATTGCCCGGGCAAGACTGTCGATGAGGAACATATCTGGGCTTAGGAAACAAGCCAGTCATCCAGGTGGGGTTATGTAGACGGCTTGTTCGAGTTGGCAGTTATTGTTTTTGTTGCTGATGTATTTGTGGATCATTGAGCTTATTCGACTTTTTTCTCTATGCAAGCGAAAAGTTAATTGCCCTAGCCGCGTTTGACAGGTCGTTCACATCAAAGATGCACCAAACACATATCTGAACTCCTTTTTTTTTGTAGCGCGGAAACTCGTGTCTACACGTTCCGAGCATACTTAAAAACCCGAAATTATTGTCCTGTACGGCCGATTTCCCTAATTTAAATTGGATTAAACGTCCCGGCTCCTTCCTTTTTTTTTAACTTACCGCGGACGCTAGGAGTCAGCCAACGCGTGGAGTGCGTTTCAGGCAGTCCTGTGTAGGCTTGCAGCACTGCCATTGGCGGAGTGATACGTAGCGATCGGGGAAAGCAAATAGTCCACGCGCATTTTCTTTTCCGGGGTCCTAATTTGCAGCTATGTTGTATATGACTGAATCTATTTATTCCCGGAAACCTAGAAAAAAAAAAAGCAAAGCCGCCGTGCGACTGCTTGAAAGGCACTCCACGCATTAGTTGACTCCTCCTACCTTCAGCGGTGAGTTAAATGAAAGAGGGACTAGATCTGGGCGTTTGTTCACTGGGACGAAACAATCCACACGTAGTAACTTAAGTCTTCACATAACATCTTTGCTGCTGAGAAGCCTCAAAAGTTTCTTCCTGATCGGGAACCGTGCTTTGCAGCCGGCTGATCTGCGCACATTCTAAGGGAGCGTCAGTCTCGACAGATTTTCACATCATCCCGGTGAACCCCCCGTGCAGTAGCATGGTCGAAGGAACCAACCGAACAAGAGTAATACGCTTCGAGTGCAAAGTCAAGGACGGGGCCTACGCGCCCTGCACGAAACCCACAAAGAAAAATTACCCTTCAGAATTACCTTCTCGGCCCCATATATCATACCTACTTCTTACCAAGTCCGACGCACGGCTCCGTTATATGATCAATTGACCACCTTCTGCAAATGCCTCGGGCAGCTTTCGTCTCGTGCAGGACGGGTGAGCTATAAGTGAAGGGGGGAGAGGGGGTTGCGTGCCCACTCGCTGCATGCACGCGCCTTTCGCTTCGTTCAATCATTGCTGTCACAGGCTAAGTCGCGTTGTCTTTAGAAGCACCAAATGGTTCGAGACACCTCTCAGAGGCCCCGAAGCTTGGAGGTGAGAGCCAGAAGGCCGTTACAAGCACCACACATCTCTGGCTGAAAGGTCGCTTGGGAGGGGTATTTGTTGCTTTGTTGTTGAGTTGTATCCAAATTGATGACAGCCGTTTCAGCGCCGCCGCGGTGGCTCAGTGGTTTTGGTGCTCGGCTGCTGAACTGAAAGGGGCGGTTTCGATTCTGGCCGCGGCAGTCGAATTTCGATGGAGGCGAAATTCTATAGGCCCGTGTACTGTGCGATGTCAGTGCCCGTTAAAGAACCCCAGGTGGTCGAAATTTCCGAAGCCCTCCACTACGGCGTCTCTCATAGCCTGAGTCGCTTTGGAACGTTTAAGCACATAAAAAGAACAAACAGTCGTTAAATAACAAATATTCTGTTTTACTATATCTGTTTCGCGTTTATGGCGGTTTAACGTCCCAAATCCACTCCGGCTATGAGGTACGCCGCAGTGAAGGGCTCCGGAAATTTCGACCACTTGAAATTCTTTACCGTGCACTGGCATCGCACAGTAAACGGGCCTCTAGAATTACGCCTCCACCGAAATTCGACCGCCGCGGCCGGGATCGAATCCGCGTTTTTCGGGTCAGCAGCCGATCACCTTTTACCCGCACCCTCCACAGGACATTTTTCAAGAAGGCATATGCAGTGCATATAGAATAGGATATAGCCAACAAAAAAACTATAAATGAAAGGATTTGCGGTTTGTAAAATATGATCTATCGGAAAAATACACGCTAGCTAAATGAAACCACCAATATGTACAGAGTGGAATGAGCAGAAAAAGCAGCAGTGCGCAGGTAACGTGTACGACAGCATAGCCTGCAGTCGATAATGTCTCGTCGTCATTTGCTGAATCGCTCCGACACTTTGACGGTGTTGCTGCAAAAAGAAAGAAATCGAAAAGATTTTAGGGAAAGATGATCTCGCGAATTGTCTATGAGTGATGGTGCCCTTGTGAAACGCAATGGTAAGTCGATAAGCAACGATCCTTCCGTCTTCATGCTTGGTGATGGTTCACACATTTAATTTCAACCTTAGTATGTTGTTTAGATGTGCTTATTGATCGCAAAAGGGCTCTCAATAGATGCGACATTTTTTATCACAATTTTTTATTACAAACGAAGCAGCTCGTTTCGGTACCTGCTTCCGACTAGCAGTGGATTGTGCATTCTAGATAGATAAAGCAGACTACAGATGGGCCTAATATGGGAGAAGTAGCGTAAGCGTTCACTTTTCTCGGGGTTTTCGAAAACTGAGCTGTAGTAACGACAAAACCTACTAGAACTTCTGAGCTGCTAATTAATGGGAATGACCGAGCGCACAATTTCTCCCGCCACAGCGTTCCAGCAGCTGTTTGACTTTAGATGTGTGATGTTGACTTGTTAGCACAGTCTTGGTAGGAAGCTCCTCCGTCAACAATCTGGCATCGCCAAAGGGGCTGCTGCTTTATTGTTTCTTTTTTAAAATGTATGCTGCGTTCTTCAGGAGGCTATGCCTTGCCCGACAGCGATGCCAGGTTGCTTAGCGTTCCACCTTACGTACGGCTGCATTCTGCAATTACCGATGCTTATCACGCTGGTCAGCGCTCTGAATCTTGGCGGCTTATTGCAGCTTATGCAACGCTCCCGAGTCTCCCATGGCACAGGGGCTACACGCATTGCGCAGACTCCACTCTGAGCAGCAACTTAGAAGTGGCCACGAGTGAGTGGGCTACAGTAGAACGCTTTGCGTGCTAGTTTGTTCATTTCATTAAAAGGTAATAGTTTAGCTTTGTTTAGTTTATGCGAGTTTAACGTCCCAAACCGACTCGGGCTATGAGGGACTTCGTAGCGAAGGGCTCTAGAAATTTCTGCCACCTGAGGTTCTGTAATATACCCTGACATCGCGCACTACACCAGCTTCTATAATTTCACCCAAATCCGAATTCGACCGCCGCAGACGTGATCCAACCAGCGTCTTTCGGGTCAACAGCCGAGATTCATAACCACTTATCCACGGCGGCCGCTCAAAAAAAGGGGGGAAAACTGCGCGTATAATACAAGGACAAAATACTCACTTCGTAGGCCAGTAATCTTGCTGCGACACCACTGCCGGCCGCGACGCCTACATATCAAACGAACAATAATCAGCCAACCCCGAGCGACCTCCGCGTTCAGCCGGAAAGTAACACGTAAGGGGCGCTCTTTCAAGTGAGGCCGCCAAAGGACAGGTCACGTGGTGTCGCCCTGTTCGAGTCTCGCAGCCCCGCCTTTGAAGAGCATAAAGATATGGCCTTCTATTTCACATCGCAGTTAAATTATTAGTTTATAAAACATTAATTCGGCCAAATTTAGAATACGCATCTGCCATCTGGGACCCCGCTCAACTCTACCTAACTAACTGTATTCAACTTGCCCAAAATCGCGCCGTTCGATTCATCTACTCAAACTACTCATACTCCACCAGTGTTACTTCCCTCAAAAATAATGCATGCCTACCTAACCTCAAGCAACGTCGTACAGTTGCAAGGCTGTGCTTGTACCACAAAATGCATCATAACTTTTATTACAACTGTCCTATCCAGCCTGCTCATCGTTCTTCAGCCCGCACAAGCCACCAAAATGCCGTTTGCCCACCCCGTGCTCGCACCGTGACCCATCTTCATTCCTTCTTCATCCAAACAGCGCGTGACTGGAACAGCCTTCCCAAAAGTACCACCCTTCATACAAACCCGGACCATTTCAAGAAAACCATCGAAAAAATCTGTTATTAACGCCAGGTTGCTAGCCCACCCCTCATGTAAAGTCCTCACCCGAGGGCCCTTGAGGTATTTGTAATAAATAAATAAAAATAATTACCTAAATCCTAAATAGCATACTCATACTTACTCATGCCCGCATTAGTATATATCTCTAAGTTACATTACTGACTGTAAGACCACAACGCAATCACTACGCCCACCTCTTTTCAGCTTCAACCAACGAGCCTTCGTGGCCTATGCGTAGCGTTCTCCTGTCCCAATCCCATACATCTGGTTACAGTTCCCACAGCGACCCAAGTTAATCCATTTTTGTTTTCGGCTTAGTAATGTTCCTGCTGGTTACACGAACCTCACTGAGAAGTTTCACGTCAGGTAGAACATTCTGACGTGTTCCTCAGTTTAATTCATTGTTTGTTCCGTTGTGATTTATTGTTCACAGCCAAGGACGCCGAAGCCGACTTTTCCACGACACGGAACGTTAACACTTTCCCGTTAAATCTAGCAGGTCACCGAAATATAAAGTTATTTATCTTGCTCTTGAAAACAGATTATTTTCTTAGCAGCAAGTTATACGGCCACAGCATCGTGAAAGTTGCAATAATCAACAATAATAAATATGCAATGAAACCTCACCTGGCCACCGGCTATGCGCGCGCCGAGAGTCTACAACGCCAAGCAACTCGTGTGTACTGCTTAGCTAAGTGGCCTTACAGTGCAGCGAAATGCGTCGTAAGCGCAAGGCAGGAGCAGTTTTGTAGTCGAAACTAATGCGCATGGGCGGGGATCTAGGATTGGGAGAACCTAGGGAAGTTTTAGTACCTATAACTTGGCATGAACTGCGGTGAACGCAATCAACTGCGGTGCGTCTCCCGCCCCAATCGATTCATCGCCTGTAAAGCTGTGGTCGTGAGCAGGAAGCGGGCACACAGCGGAGAGTACGGAGCGCACCTCAGGTAATGAAGATCGAAATCAAATAGCAACCGATGCTCCTCGCGCAGAGTTCTGGTCCCTTCTTTTTTATTGGACAGGTTGCGCCATGGAACTGGAAGCTCCACTGGAGCAAGTTTTATCCGTAGTCAAAGTAGCTGCTATAGCTGTTATAGGCCTACTAGCGAGACATCGTCGGGAGTGGCAGATGAATGGAGACAGATGCTTCTTTCCATGTTCGGAGATAGTCGCCTAGATGCATGGTCATGCCACTCGCTGCATTTTCAGCCTAGCACGTTCATGAGAATCGGCTGACGCCATTGGCGGGAATGGGGTACTTTGTCAGGGCAAAGCCGCTTCCTTCTCGAGTTGCATACAAGTACAGTACCCTTTTGCAAGGCTAACATAAGTCACGGTGTCACCCAACTTCCCACACTTTTAGCCTGAAGCTCCCAGACACACTTAGAGCGTGTGGGGGACGCGGTCTCGGACTCAAAGGAGACGCCCTCGACAAAGACGTGGCAGGCTCAGCGGAGACCAGCTGCCAAGTGACAAGAGGTTTTTGGTCGTTTGGCGCCCAGCTTTCGTCGGTCGCAAGCCAGAGAATGGGTCGGAGCCAAAGGTTCACAAACAAAACAAAGTTTATAGACGATACAGAGGACTTCACAATCACTAGTACAAACACATACAAAGGGATGAACAGAACAATGCAACTCGTGCAAAGTTAAACTCGAGAGAGGATACAATACCAAGGCAATATTCCACCTAAAGTGCACTAACACAAGAGAGAAGAAAACAAACAAACACAATTTGTTCACCGGGCACTGCGACAGTCCGACGACCAGAGGACCACTACGAAGCAGTCCCGCAGTCTGACGCACGTTGCCTCGTTGGTCCGTTGCTGGTCGAGTGGTGTGGTCCCGGGAGTTAAGCAGGCGCGCTTCTTCGAAGCTTAACGGCGGCTCTGACTAATCTGACAGCGGTCAATGGCCTTATTATATAGGTTTGGTCCGCGTCTGTTTGTTCTACGCGCCAAAGTAGGCTCGCACATACAGGCGGTGTCGGCCGTGCAGTCCCCTTTTCCTTCCCGCGCCGGCCACGCGTCCTCATTGGTAAGAGTGGGGAGACGCTTCGCGAGGGTTCTAGCGCGGCGCCGTCACCGACGTGCGAGGGGGACTCGTATTAGTGCACGCAAGGCTACGCCCTTTTCCCCTGGTTAGCAGTAGAAGCGACTCGGACGTTCGAGAGAAATCGGCGTCGGGGCTGACTGATTCCTTTCGGCGAGTGGTGGTGGAAGGGGCACCCACACGCAGGGGTTTCCATCTCCCCCGTTTTATGACCGCACCGGTGAGATACCGTGCGCGCGGCGCCGTTTTGTTTCTTTTTTTTTTAAATGCGCCGAATCTTTTGACACTGCCCCTTCCTTTCACAATATTGCGCAACAATATTCACAAATCACAAAATTCGCGCGCACATGCATACGCTCACCAACTCTACGGCGAATGCCGAAACACATAAATCAATACAATGATGTTTCCACATGAATAACACAATGCAATGGCAAGAATGCACTTGAAAACACGCCGCAGTTAGGCGGTACAATTCGCGTGCACATGCATGCGCTCACAAACTGCACGGAAAAATGCATACATTAATACAATGATGTTTCCACATGCGTAACTAAATGCAATGTTCACAATGCACATAAAAACACGCCGCGATTGGGCAGTACATTAACACAACATTGCATACAGGAAGCACACAAGTATGAGGCATACTTTCGCCTATACTTCCAGGTTTGGCCTACACAGTGGGTTCGGAACAAGACTGTTTCGCTCAAGCTTTCGGCCGCACTTGTGGCTCTCTTCCTTAAGCGACTACTTCGCTTTAGCAGTGTTGGCCTCTGCGTCTTCTCCTTTGAGAGATTCCGCCATATTCGATGCATACAGCAAGGTTTCGGGGCGACATGCACATGCGAGAAATACAATGGACAGGTTCCAAGGCACTTGCATCACAATAAGGAACGGTGCGAACACACTCTTGGTCACCTTCCCGAATTCGGCTGTGCGGCAGGAAAAAAGCCGAAGGAATGTGCCGATCAGCACGAGGATCATTTCCTGAGTCTGCCTTGCGCTGAACTTAGCAGAAATTCTAGACACGTTGTTCCCGCGTGTCCTTCTTTGGCTTTTCCTTCCTTCCTTAGGCTTTCGTGCTCCGATGCGGCCACTTACTGGCTTATCCTTCCGCTTCTCACAGCTGTTTACTTTGTTCCCGCACGTTTCTTGCGAAGAGGGTTTCTCTTGCGCGGAACGTTCCTGCGCTGGATTTTTCCGTTTCTTCTTGAGGGATTCTTTTCTTGCTTTCTTTCTTGCGCTAGCCCGCTCGCGCTTCCTTCGCCGCTTTATTCCTGTCGATCACTGCGACGCTCCGACGTGCAGGATTCGGATTTTTCTCTCTCGCGGCTATCGTGTAGGTCCTTGGGAAATTTTGCCCTCTTCATGTTACCCAATATGAGGTCGTATATGGGACGTTCCATGCACAGTGCAGTCAGTTTTCCGCTGTAGTAGGGAGTCTGTACATGCACTCTAGCTTCCGGTAAGCGTTGGAATGAGCCGTCCACTAGACGCACAAGACTTCGTTCCGGTCAGGTCCTTATCTCGCAACAATCTTAGTTTCATTATGACAGCACTGCTTCCGGTGTCTCGCAACAGTGAAATTTTTCGTTGCCCTACCTTCCCTTTCGAGACAGACATCCTGTGATTTACGGCTTCGGGCCGCGCGTTCACTACGGCGTTTACAACGGGAACCTTCTTGCCGTTCTTCAGCTCGACAAAGCCGTTTTCGTCCACTTCCTCCAGGTGATCACCTGAGGAGGCCCGCACGCACGATACATGGGGAATGGACTTTCCCGGGCTGGAACAAGCCGCGGCTTTGTGTCCCTTCTGGCCGCACTTGAAACACGCTGTCTGGCCACTGTTCGTAGCGCTGTTGCGGCAGTTAGACGCGTAGTGGCCTGTCTTGTTGCACAGGTAGGATTTCGGTGGAGGCTTTGGGCTGGATCCGGTGACGCGGCTGTCGGATTTTTGTGCGCTTTCCGAATTTCCATTCTTAATTTTGGTCAAATTCCTTCCTCCTTGGGCTTCAAGAAATTGGTCCGAAAGTTATAGTATTTCGGAGAAGGCCTTGGCCCTTCTCTCCTAGGGGTACAGCGACAAGTTCGGGTGACAGCTGTTCAGGAATTGTTCTTTGATGAGCAGCTCGCGGAGTGCACTGTACTCCTGGGCGATTTCCGACAGTTCCGTCCACCGATCGAAATAGTGGCTTAATAGCGCGTCATATTGGGTTTCCGTTTCGCCAACTGTGGGCTTTCCTGTTCCTAAATCCCTCGGTGGTGAGCTGGAATTGTTTAAGCAAAGCGGCTTTCACCTTGCTATAACTTGCTGCGTCTTCAGGAGACAGTCGCCCGAATACACTTAGTGCTTCACCGCTCAGACACGTGCTAAGAATGGTAGCGCATTCACTGTCTGACTAATTCTGGCTCACCGCGATCCCTTCGAATCACTTGAGGAATGCGTCCAGATTGTCCCTTTTACATAAAATCTAGGGAGCAACCTGCTGGCGTCTGTCCTGAAGCTGTTACTTTCTTCCCTAGTGCTATGAACTTCAGCTGAGTGGTTCGCAGCATATTGCACTTCCAGTTTCTCGGCAAGGAGCTTCATTTTGAGTTCAAGTTCTCTCTCATTTTCGTTCTCGGCCCTCTCTCTTTCCTTGTCCACCCATTTACGCAGTCCGGCTCCGGACAACCCCTTCTGGATGCCGGCCTCTAGTACCTCCTTTAAACTCATATTTGGAGACCGAACTCTGTACTCAAGGCAACGAATACCTCTCCACGGTGAACCTCACTAACCGCTTCGGCGCGGCACCTCGCAATACCGTGCTACTGCTAACCCTCGTTTACAACCTCTTCGTAAACTCGTTCCAACTCTTTCTCCGCTCTCTGCGCTTACAAACACAAACGTCCTGTTGCGGACGCCAGAATATATGTCACCCAACTTCGCGCACTTTTAGGCGTGAAGCTCCCAGACACCCTTAGAGCGTGTGGGGGTAGAGGTCTCGGACTCAAAGGAGATGCCCTCGACAAAGACGTGGCAAGCTCAGCGGAGACCAGCTACCAAGTGACAAGAGGTTTTTGGTCGTTTGGTGCCCAGCTTTCGTCGGACGCAAGCCAGAGAATGGGTCGTAGCCAAAGGTTCACAAACGAAACACTCTTTATACAGCAATGAGACGATAGAGAGGATTTCACAATCACTAGCACAAACACATACAAAGGGATTAACAAAAACAATGCAACTCATGCAAAGTTAAACTCGCAAGAGAATACAATAAAAAGGCAATATTGCACCTAAATTGCACTAACACAAGAGAGAGGCAAACAAACAAAACACAATTTGTTCACCGGGCACTGCGACAGTCCGACGACCAGAGGTCCACGACGATGCTGTCTCGCAGACTGGCGCACGTTGCCTCGTTGGTACGTTGCTGGTCGAGTGGTGTGGTCCCGGGAGTCAAGCAGGCGCGCTTCTTCGAAGCTTAACGGCGGCTCTGACCAATCTGACAGCGGTCAATGCCCTTATTATATAGGCTTGGTCCGCGTCTGTTTGTTGTACGGGCCAAAGTAGGCTCGCACATACACGCGGTGTCGGCCGTGCAGTCCCCCTTTCCTTCCCGCGCCGGCCGCGCGTCCTCATTGGTCAAAGTCGGGAGACGCTTCGCGAAGGTTCTAGCCCGGCGCCGTCGCCGACGGCCGAGGGGGACATGTCTTAGTGAACGCAAGGCTGCGCCCTTTTCCCCCGGTTAGGAGTAGAAGCGACTCGGACGTTCTGGAGAAATCGGCATCGTGGCTGACTCATTCCTTCCGGCGAGCGGTGGTAGAGGGGGCACGCACACGCAGGGGTTTCCTTCTTCCCCTTTTTACGACCGCGCTGGCGAGATGCCGTTTGCGCGGCGCTGTTTTGTTTCTTAGATTTAAAAAAATGCGCCGAAATTTGTGACACATGGTCTGCGCAGAGATGCGCTGCGGGAGCTTCACTACGGCATCCTTACAACTTTGTCGAGGATTGTAGACGAGGCTTTCAACCGACCTCCATGCCGTGAAGGCATCGAACGTTTTGTATTTTCATTGCCCTAAAGCGGTTCATCCACATCAAAAAATGGCGGGGGCTTAGCTTTCGTTAAGCCTGGTAGTTTGCGAAAGCATGTGTTTTATACCTTATGTGCAGCGCCTCTAGTGGGAAGTGCGCGGCGCGCCGTGCCAAGCGGCAGCCGTTACCCGACGAGCCAAGTTGGTAGCCCATCTCTTGCTTCTGGTATTACGTCACGCCATAACTTCACTAGCGCCTCTAGCGGGAGGAGCGCGGCGCGCCGTGCCAAGCGGCCGCTGTTACCCGACGAGCCGAGTTGGTAGCCGTGTTTCGCTGCTTTCATGACGTCATGCTATGACGTCACTACGCATGGTATGACGTCAGGGGTCATGCTAAAGGTCAAACGTGCCAAGTGGCCGCCGCTACGCGAAAGGCCGTTCTTGGGAGTAGTATTTCTTTCGCAATAAAAGATCTCGGTCAGAAAGGCATGACCACGCTGGTGAGCTTGTAGCGCACAGCGATGCTGTAAAGCGGAGGTGCTAAGATCAATAAAGTTCAAGGGCACATGATCGGTGCGCACGCACGGAACGAGCTGTTCGGTTCCAGAAGCCTGTCGTGCTAGACCTCTTCTTCTGGTGCTGCACTGCGCCCACGTAAATTCCATACAGTGGCGATTCCGGTCTATAATAGTTTTCTCCTCGGTTGTTTCACGGTTACAGACCCGAATCGGCCAGCTAGTCGCTTCTCTCGATGCCCTTCGGACGTCCTCACATGCCCAGCACGGCTTCTCTTCAAGTCCTCGCCGCCGTTCGCCTTAGCCGAGAGGTTCGCGCTTTTCCATTCTTCGCAGTCAGCGTATTTCCTGGTATGACCGTACTTTTCAACACCGCACCCACCAATGCACTGCACCATGTATCTGGTCGGAAAACCCGCGGCGAGATTACTCACGACGGCATGTAACCTCACCCTTCAACCTAGACGCCTTTTCGTAGTCATGGATCGCATTTCCGTCCTGCGTTTCCTCGTAGACTTGGTGCTGCAGTCAGCGTACGGCCATCCTTCAAGGCTGAGCGTACTTCCAAGTCACCTGGACTTACTCTCCGCGCGGCCAACTCAACCTCCACTCCACGTATGGTCTCCGGTCCCTCGCCTTGGACCTTGGCCTGTAGCGCACGTTTCGGGTGGGTCTTCTTTCGCCCCGACGTCCAGCAACCCATCCTCGGATCCGACTTCCTGACGGTTTTTCATCTGGACCTCAGCATGCATCGCCACCGTCTCATCGACAGTACGACGCGAATTTCCATCAGTGGCGTTATATCGGCTGTCGCTTCCAATGGAATCCGCACGCTGATCCCATTATGCCCGTACGCCCAGTCCTCGCAGACTTTCCCGAGGTCACGAAGCCTTGTAATCTCCAGCAGCCACCCGAGCATGGTATAACCCACCCCATTGTCGACCGTGATCCAGCCGTCGCAGCTTGTCCGCGCCACCTCTTCGGTGAGCGTCTAGTTACTGCTAAACGGGAATTCGACCCTGTGCTCCAGGTGGGTACTTTTCGCCCTTCATTCAGCACTTCGGCCTCACCGCTCCATCTGGTGCCCAAGAAAGAACCGGGTGCCTGGCGTCCGTGCGGTGCCCACTGGGCTCTCAACGCTCACACTGTCCACCACAGCTATCTCCTTCCACACATCCAAGACTTCACTGGACATCTGGAGGGATGCAAGGTCTTTAGTGAAGTGGACCTTGTCAATCTGTGCCATACGATATCCCGAAGACGGCCATCACTACACCCTTCGGCCTGCTTCGGATATGCAACAAAGCACAAACTTCACGAAGATTCTTTGCTGAAGTGACGCGCGGACTCCCGGCTGCATTCGCCTACATCCACGACACCCTCGTCGCGAGTTGTACTCTCCAGGATCAAGAGCGGCACCTCCGGGAACTTTTTCAACGGCTAAAAGCATTTACAAGGTCGTCAACTCCCAGAAATGTGTATTCGGCTCTTCTGAGCTCAAGTTCCTGGCCACCATATCCCGGCGTAGGGAATTCGAATATTGCCTTCTCACGTCAAAGTTGTTAAAGACTTTCCAGTACCCACTACCCTACCCAAGCTCCACGAGTTGCTGGGCCTAGTGAATTTTCCACGGCGCTTTATCCCGTAATGCACCGAGCTTCCTCACCCCCTGACCAACCTTGTTCGCACAACCAAATCCTCATCCTCTGAATTTCCTGGTCTCCCGAAGTTCAGGCCGCTTTCACGGCTGCAAAACAAGTCCTCGCCGATGCGATCCTTCTCATCCACCCTAGGACTTCGGCGCCCACTCGTATCGGGTGGATGCTCCCAGCGTGGCCATTGATGCTGTTGTCTCGCAGAAATATTGACTCCGAGTGACACCCACTGAGTTTCTTTCCTCGGAAGCTCCAACCTGCCGAGACTCGCTACAGCGCATTTGGCAGTGAGTTGCTCGCCTTATACTCCACCATCCAGCATTACCGCCACTTCTTGGAGGGCCAGCCGTTTTACGTTTTAATGGATCATAAGCTTGAAGGAATCATATTCTTAGCGGTAAGAAACAGACGCAGCACCAAGATACACACACACTTAACTTAACACTTAACTTAATGTTTTAACGAAGGATCATAAGCCTCTGGCGTATGTTTTCCGTACGAACTGTTCTAAGTACGTCGATCGCGAACTTCGTCAGCTGGCCTACATATCGGAGTTCACAGGAGATATTCGGCACATCAAAGGCATCGAGAATGAGGGAGCCTATGCACTTTC
The DNA here is from genome assembly GCF_055824585.1 of Amblyomma mixtum. Lineage (NCBI taxonomy): Eukaryota > Metazoa > Arthropoda > Arachnida > Ixodida > Ixodidae > Amblyomma > Amblyomma mixtum. The sequence goes on from NC_143021.1 coordinate 125,902,821, forward strand.
ACGCTTTAGCTACATCGGCGTGTCTATATCTGCTGTGGACTGGGAATGTGCGGTCCGGGCGCAGCTAGAAGACCTTGAGCTTCAAGCCCTGCGTGACCATTCCCGTACCCTGCGTCTGCAGCTCGTGCCTCATCCGCATGTGACAGATTGCTCTGGTGTCACATGTAATCGGCTCTACTGCGTCCATTCATCCCAGAGGCCTTTTAACGTGCCATTTTCCATTCACTTCACGACATCTGCCATCCCAGCCGCGCAGCGCCTCGTTATCCAGTGGTACAGAAGTAAGCTAAACGGGGCTAGTCGGCACACAGTGGGGACATATTTGGCAAAGCACATAATCAGCGTACGAGAGAGATTACTGAAGCTTTCCATATCGCGAAAGGAGGGGAAAAGTGTGTTAGTGACGCATCCATCGCCTTGACAAAAAGTGAGATTGTGTACTTTGAATCGGTTGTTAAGTATCACTGCACGCGTTATATGTTGCTGTGTACTTGCTTTCACCGCCAGCCCTTTTTTCTCCTCGTCTTGTTCTTTTTTTGTTGTTGTTTTATATTTCATCATCCTTCCCCTCTTCCATATCTACAGTATATATTGTGGCAACCTTTCCAATAAAAATTCAGGCGTGAGAAAGGGCTCGTGTCCTGGCTTCACCTTTTCTGTGTCTCGTTTTTCGCGCTACGTTTTCCTAAGACCCAGTGGTACGTCTGCCAGAACATTAACACCGACGTTCGCCAGTGGACATGCTCGTGCCTTGCTTACCAGTCCGCCAAAGTGACCTGACATACAAAGACTCCACCCCAGTCTTTCCTGCCACCTGGTTGTCGCTTTGACCGCGTCCATCTGGACTTGGTTGGACCGCTAACTCCCTCTCATGGCTGCCGGTACATTCGCACCATGATTGACCGCTACACTCGTTGGCCCGAAGTAGTGGCCATTCCGGACATTACTGCGGAAACAGTTGCCAAAGCCTTCGTTTCAGCATGTGTTTCCCGCCTCGGTTGCCCTGGCATTGTTACCACGGATCGCGGTCGCCAGTTCGAATTTAACCCCTTTCACTTCCCTCACCTGTCTGCTCGGCACTAAACACTGCCGCACCATGGCCTACCATCCCTGTGCCAACGGCATGGTCGAGGGGCTCCATCTTCAGCTTAAGACTGACCTCACTCTACGGCTGGGTCGCGAACACTGGGCTTACCACCTTACTATTTTGCTTCTTTACCTACGCGCCGTTCTACGTAGTGACATTGGCTGTTCGGCGGCCGCACACGTCTTCAGTGCACCCCTGCGGTTTCCCGGAGACTTGTTCGCTGCTACGGCTCCATCAACCCTGCCACTGCAGTCCCTTCAATGCCTTCAGGACTCCATTCAACACCTGCACCCAATCCCGCCTCGATAATCCGACCATCAGGGCATTGTACAACCAGACCTTGCGTCCTCCACGCATGTTTTTCTAAGGCAAGACGATGTAAAGGCGCCTCTTACCCCCTCTTACGACGGCCCGTACCGCCTCCCCAACACGACGACAAAGTGGGTGACTGTCCTACTGGATGGTCGTAAAGAGGCAGTCTCCTTGGATCGCCTCAAACCCGCATACATGGAGACACCTCCCCACGAGATCCCCTCGGATGCTGCTGGCTTATCTGCCGACCTGCCTGCCGCCGAGGCATCCTCATTCCTGCCCCGTCACATTTCGCCGTTCCGTCTGGGCGGGGGGCCCTGTAGCACAGAGCGACACAGTAAAGGGGATGCGCTAAAATCGGCGTTCATAGCCGGCAAAAGAAGAAAATAAAGTTGAGCGGCGCACGATTGGTGTACAAGCACTGCACGGGATGTTCGGTTCGAGAAGCCTGTCATGCTGGACCTCTTGTTCTGCTGCTCGACTGCGGCCGCGTAAATTCTCTACAAGCTAAAGTAGCTTGGTAGGGTGTGCTTCAAGAAATTGGCGAGAACAGCTTTGTGTGTAAAAAATTACATATCACTTGTGCATAAGTTTGCATTTTATGCTTCTGATATCGGCAAAAAAACGCGTACTCTTGGTACAAATTTTACACACAAGGAACATGCTCCGCGTCACGACACATTGTAATAAGCGAACATTCAAAAATCGCGCACAAAAGAAGACAGGACCAATAAGAGTACTCGGAGTAGCGCTTTTAGAAGTAACGATTCTCCGCGTCTTCTCAGTCTTCCTGTTTGCTGTCGTGCGATATTTTTCTCTTTACTTACTAACTACCAGCATGCCCATACATACACTCTTAAAGTGGCCTTTACTGTGGATATGAACTGGATTATTTTTTATGAATACTTTTCTCTCCCGTTTCTGCACTGTGCCAATGATGGAATTTTTTTTTCAGGCAAGAATGCCATATGAGCATCTATACAAAAACTGCCTTTGTCCCAAAGTTCTGGTATGCGCGCATCGACACCGGATCCGGCAAAGTAGAGACAGGCAAGCAGGAGGGCGACTACACGTATTCTCTCAATAAAAGGGACTCAGGCTACACCATAAAGAAGGGCGAGGTGTACACGATTTCCATACGCTCGGAGGAGAACAAGTACTTCGACGTGAGTACCGCGGATGTCATCTTTCTCTTGTTTTTACCGCACTGCATATTTCTAAAATTTTTCTAGAAGTGTCTGTATTTCTTGTGAAGGGCTGCAGAAATTTCGACCACCTGGGGTTTTTTAACATGCGCTGACATCGTATAGTACAAGGGGCCTCTAGAATTTGGCCTCCATCGAAATTCGATAGCCGCGGCCGGGATAAAACTCGCGCCTTTTGGGTCAGCAGTTTTCTAGAAGTGTGCCATGCGGCAGTCCTACTCAGCAGGAGGAGGTATCTGAGCGGCGGATTCGCGCAGGGACGGCTCTGACTCCATTTGTACAACATCGGTGGCGTGAAAAAAATATGTGCTAGCAACTGAGGAGTACTCGCTGTGACGCCGCACCGTACATTTCTGATGTTCGCCACTTATTGGGGATGTGGCCAGCGACGGTTCCTATAAGAAACCTGATCCTCAGGGAGTTGGGCCTGCGGTGGAACCGCGGAGGCGACTATGTGAAGCGGACTATGAGCAATCACTCACAAAAACCTCTGCGACTACCTCAGCGAGACTGATCTTCACTCCTTTTTTTGACATTCTGTCTGCTGCACTCCATTCCGACTTTCTCAGCTTATGCTTCCAGAAGTGTCTCATAAGATGAGAAAGGCGGAATGAAGTGCAGGGGCGGCAGAAAGAGAAAAGGAGTGAAGATCGGTCTCGTGAAGGTAGTCGCAGAGGTTGCCGGTGAGTGATTGTTCATAGCCCGCTTCACATAGTCAACTCCTGAGGGGCTGCTCTCTAATAGGAACCGTCGCTGGACACGTCTCCAATAAGTGATGTACATCACAAATGTCCGGTGCTGCCCCACAGTGAGGGCACCGGTCAGTTCCTTCAGTGATTCCCGGGGAAGCCAGATCCAGTGTCGCGCATCATAAACCATCCGCATATTGGTGCTTCCACACCGATTTGTACACGACCGTTTCGTATTGCTCCTGTAAACGGAGGTTCCACCTCACCAACCACCCAGATGGGTCTTTTATGCTGGCCAGCCAGCATTACGAGTAGTGGTCACTGACAGCGCGAAAGGGTCTGCCGTAGACTTTTGCACAGAATTACTGATCGACCACATCAGCGCAACACATTCTTTCCGAGTCGGTGAGCAGCTGAATTTCTGGCACGATAGTGTACGGCTTGCGTAAGCGATGACTCGTTCTGCGCCGTCCTGCCACTGTACCAGGACCGCCCCAAGGCCTACGTTGCTGGCATCGGTGTGTATGTCGGTTGGTACGGCGCCATCGAGGTAGGCGTGTGTAGGAGGACGTTGCACGCGGCGGCGTAGCTCTACGAAAGCATCGTCTTGGTCGCTTCCCCATAAGAACTGTCAGCGCTGTAAAGGGTTTAGTTATTCTGTACAAATCTTAGACAAATCGCCGATAGTAAGAGCACAGCCCCCCAAAAACTGTGGAAGAGTATTCTTGTCAGTGGGGCGTGGGAAACTGGCGACAGCAGCGGTCTTGTCGTGATCTGGGAGAATACTGCGCGCTGATGCCCGATGAAGCGAAGCTCCTCAAAACCGAAATATCATATTTCTCAGCCATGATCGTATGTTGCGCACAATGGAGCGACCGGAGCGCTGTGTGCAGCCGCTGGAAGTGTTGCTCGAAGGTGGGCGAGAAAATGACGACATAATCCGGGTATACGAGGCACGTCTGCCACTTGAGCCCAGTCAAGACAATTTTCATCATGCGTTGGAAGGTGGCTGGCGCTGAGCAAAGACCAAACGGGGGCTCCTTAAATTTGTATAGACCATCAGGCGCCACAAAAACAGTTTTCTCGCGGTCTCGCTAGTAAACCTCTATCGGACAGTATCCGTTTTTGAGATCCAAGGAAGAAAACCACCTAGCATCACGTAGAGGGGCTGACGATCCGTGGCACGCCACACTTCACTCTATCTGGGTCGCTGGTAGGCTGGTGGAGCGTGGCCACGAGGGAAGCTCGGCGGGAGCATTGCTGGAGTCGCGGCATTGAGGTCGTACCCAGAAGCGTTACGAAGAACGATCGTATAAGTGGACCGTGCATCAAGCCGGCGAGGAACCTGAGAAATTTGGTGCTGCTCTGCTGCCAGGCGCCCCTCGACCCGGACGGCTTCACTCAGTGGCTGGAAAGATGGCGGATCGGAGGGCATTCGGAAGGCCTGCAGTTCCTCTCTGACGACAGGCCTGACCAGCACGCGTAGAAAGGTCGCGTCGCTACCGAGAGGCATAGTGGAGGGATCAGACCCAAAGGTGTTGACGTCGTGATTGTATTGACGGGCTCGCTGTTCCAGCGTCTTTTCCATAGTGGCCGTCTCGAAGAGAAACTCTGCCGCAGTGCACGGTGGGCTGCGCACAAGTCCAGCGAAAAGCTATTGCTTGATACCTCGTATGAGGTAGCGAAGCTTCTTGTCTTGAGTCATATTGTGAACCGCGCGTTTAAAAAAGGCGGGTCATGTCCTCGTACTACATGCGCACACTCTCGTTGTGGCGCTGGTCGTGCGAGTGTAACGCAGCTTCTGCTCGCTCTCGACGAACTGCATTCCAGAAAGTGGTTATCAGATTGCGGCTGAAGGCGTGCCAGGATGCAAACGAGGCTTCATGGTTTTGAACCATGTCCGAGCCCACTCTTCAAGCGCAAAATAGTCATTGGGGGGCTTATGGGCATCGCTCAAGCCATTATAACGGGCAACGTGCTCGAAGATCTCGAGTCAATCCTCGGCGTCCTCGAACACGCCGCCATGAAACGACGGGGGTGTTCGTGGCTGGTAACAGAGGATTTGCGCCGAGAGCCTGGCCTCAGTTGCCATGGCAGCTGGTTCCTCCGAAGACCAAGGTTGCGTCGCCCTTGTTGATGCCGGAAGGAGTCCGGACTCAGGGGACACGCCGCTTAGATGACGGCCGTGGCGCTGCTGAGCGGTGAACTGGGGTGAGATCTGTGCTGGTCGGTCGCCTACGCGGATCTGAAAGCGCATCCAGCACCTCCACCAGATTTGTTACGAATATTACTCGCCACGCAATCGGGGACAGAAGAACTGCACGAGGCTGCCGAGCGGCCGCAAGCAAGATGGCGAGGCATTTCTACTTTCTCCCCTTCTGAGCTGTGTCTGTATCATCGGCACACGCAAGCACATGGATAAAAGGGATGGCCTCCAGGTCTCGAACAAGGGGAATAAAAGCCACATTAAGTAAAGTGGGTGCGATAACGAAGAATTGAGGCACTCCTCTATTGGAAGTGAAGCTACCAAAAGGCTTCCTGTGGACACGCACACTGAAGGTTCGATTTGTTAAAAAGGCGTGAATGGTTAGGAGAAAGCGGTGAGAAAGACCAAGAGTTTGAAAGGAGGCAAGAATGGTAGAGTCAGGTATGTTATCTTGTGCCTTTGTTACGTGTGTAGCGATCCCCGTTCGAACAAGGTGACTATGCGGAGAATGGTGAGTCACGCCAGCAGCCAAAGTAACGAGAACAACTTTTGTTCCATTTTTTGGGGGGGTCGGGAAAGCGATTTGGGAATATGGGTAACAATTATGGGAATCCAGCCGTCATGACAAGCGTGTGGTGAGAAAGTTTTCGTAACGCTTGCAGTTGTTAGGTGTGAGGGAAATTGGGCGAAGGTCAATGAGACACTGGAGGCTGACCGGACTTTGGTATTGGAACCGCAGTGTAATGCTCCCACTCTCCCTGCATGACACTAGAATGCCCCACTTTATTTATTTATTTACCCTCAAGTGTTAGGAGGCGTTACAGAGGGGGTGGGTACAGGGTTAAACAAGATTCCAACAAAACAATTTGAAAAAGAGAGAGATAAAGCAAACGCCTGCAAGCACTCCTGCTTGGGCAGCACTGCTGCCGGCAGTATTTGTAAATAAATAAATATTGAAACATATGTTGCAGGGCTTAAGAAAAGAAACAAAATGCTCTAGACACAGCAAACGAGCGATAAGAAAAAACACGAAATAAGCAGGGTAGACAGTCAAAAAAATTTTAGCGCGTCATTGAATGCCACAGGATCTTGAATATAGGCAATGGAGGAGGGAAGGTGGTTCCAGTCCGTTATAGTTTTTGCAAGCAAGAGTCAGAAAACAGATTTGCATGGCAGTGTGGGGCGCGAACTTTATATGCCTGATCGACACGCGTTGATACGTAAGTAGGTTCAGAAAAGAGATCGCTTTTCAGTAAAGGGTTATTGAAATAATTTTTTTGAAACAGGCACAAACGGGAGATCTTCCTTCGAGTGTGCAAGTTTGATAGACCTAGTTGTGATTTCATTATGGAAACACTTGTAGTACGGGCATAATTAGACAGAATGAAGCGCACTCATCGATTTTGGATTGCTTCGGTGTCGTCGGTTAGTGTGGAAAGAGCTGGGTCCCATATTGCGGAGGCATATTCTAGTTTCGGTCGAATTAATGTTTGATACAAAATTACTTTGAGATTATTTTTAGCTTGAGATAAGTTCCTACGCAGATAACCGAGAGTGTGTATGCATTGCTCGTAATATATGTCACATGAACATGCCATGAAAAGTTGTTTGTGACGTAAACTCCGAGATATTTAAAGGATGTGACATTTTCGAGAGCTATGGAGTTAATTCTGTAGCAGTAAGGTATAGGCATGTTGGTACGGCGGGATATTGTCATGATTTTGCATTTACTGGCATTTAAAGTCATAAGCCAATTGTTACACCAGTGTGATATCGCGTCAAGGTCGGACTGCAGGAGTATGTTATCATGAGCGTTTGTGATTTCACGATAAAGAACACAGTCATCGGCATAAAGGTTTATGGATGAGGAAACACAGTCAGGAAGGTCATTAATATACATTAGGAACAATAACGGGGCCAGAACAGAGCCTTGTGGGACACCAGATTTTACAGAAGAAGTAGATGAAGTAAAATTGTTAGCTGTAACAAACTGGGAGCGACTAAACAGGAAACACTCAATCCATTTTATGATGCAGGGGTCAATGTTCAGGTTTGGTTTATGGGGTTTAACGTCCCAAAGCGACTAAGGCTATGAGAGACGCCGTAGTGCAGGGCTCCGGAAATTTCGACCACCTGGGGTTCTTTAACGTGCACTGACATCGCACAGTACACGGGCCTCTAGAATTTATCCTCCAAAGAAATTCTAGCCGCCGCGGCCGGGATCGAACCCGCGTCTTTTGGGTCAGCAGCCGAGCACCATAACCGCTGAGCCACCGCGGCGGCAACCAATGTTCAGAATGCTTAATTTTAGAAGGAGCAGGTTATGGCGGACTTTGCCGAAGGCTTTTGCGAAATCTAGGAAAATGCAATCAATTATTGATCCCTGGTCTAGAGAAGACGCTATGCTGTTAGTAAGAGATAATAGCTGTGGTTCACACGAGTAGTGTTTGCGAAAACCGTGTTGGACAGGAGTAAAAAATAAGTTTATTTCGAGGAACGTTATGCGGTTAGAGTACATTATATGGTCTAATAATTTGCACGGGATGCTCGTTAATGTGATTGGTCTATAATTAAGAGGAGAATGAGCATTACCGGATTTGAAAAGCGGAACCACCTTACCCACCTTTCAGTCCTGAGGCAAAATGCATTGCTGTAGGGACTGTTCAAAAATGCTGGCCAAAATAACGGATGAATATACTTCAGTGTTCTTCAAAAATTTTGAATTAACCTCATGCCAGACGCATGCCAGAAGCGGAAACGTGTTTGCATCCCCTACGTGAGAGGCGTGAGCGAGACGCTCGGTCGCATTCTCGGAAAAGAAGGGGTGCTGACAACGCACAAACCGACCAGCACTATCGGTCGCCTTCTCCCCCGCCCAAAAAACCGGCAGCCCAGAGAAAAGGCCCAGGGCGTCGTGTACAAAATTCCGTGTTCCGTCTGCCCGGCGTCGTACATAGGGGAAACGAAGAACTTCGCGGAAAGGATGAACCAACACAAAGCGGACGTCCGTCACATGAATCGTCAACGCAGCGCCGTGGCCGAACACTGTGAAGGGTGTGACCACCCAATTGACTTCGACAGCACCATTGTATTGGAAACGGAAGCTAACCCACGCAGGAGGCTTCTACTCGAGTCGTGGCACATACAGCAAACACGAGAGAATGTTAATCGTTCCCTGGGGACTCTCCCCTCATCCTACGTCCATGGGCTGCGGCCATTGACCCGCAGGTCCTCCACACAGGGGCTTAAAAAGCCAAGCTGCGCTCGCCCGTAGTCACACCGTGAAGAAGGGGCCGAGCCGGTCCCGAAACGTCGTGTTTTTTCCTGTATTTTACTTGGTTGGCGTCACTTACCTTCTCCTAACATTAAATTTCCCAACCAGACAGACTTCTGTCGAATGTTTTCTTTTGACACCACAAGAAGATGAAATCTTCATCGCTGGAAGTGTCAAGTAGCGTTTGAAAAGCAGTCCCTTCCAAGTTACGGAATTGGGAGTTGTGTGTGCCGTCGTGCCCGGCAGAAGGGGCAGTTTCGAGGCGTTCAGTACATGCCAGCAGCTCTGCCATGGTTAGGTAAGAAGTAATATCATCGGAGGGCTCTGCAACTGACAAGTCAGGAAGAGATGTAGAGGTGCAGTTATGGTGTGGAAAAAACTGGCGGGCCGCTTGTTGTGCAAATGCATCCTCATCCAGAGTCAGCGCAAGACGAATGCTCTCTGTGTAATTTGCAAGCTGAGAAGGGCGCTCCATGGCATGAAACACACTCCAAAGATGTCGATTGCCCACCGTAGAGGACAGGCAGACGCACCATGCATCCACGGGTTGCATGCTTTATAGCTTTGCATAGTGCCGCGCACGTGCGGTATTCGGGTGAAAAGCTGCAAGAGCCGAGGGGTCATCAGGGTGACAGAAGCATACTGTTCCGCCTGGCGAGGAAGAGCCCACACATTTAGGATGTGTGTGTCTGGGTCATCTTTCTTTGCAGTAGTGGTAATAGTGTGAGCCACGAGAACAGCAGAGAGAGTAGACAGTGCTTGCTAAAGACGGGTCCACTCTCAGCACATCCAGACTTGATTATCTGTTTGAAGGGTTCGTACAATATTGCAAGTTCTGGAGCTCTTGTTCTCTTTGCTTATTTTTAAACCAAAACAAGAATATTTGAGGTAACCCTGTAAGCCGAGTCCTTTCTACAGGTGTTACTACGTTTACGAGAATTCACTCTACGAAACCAAAGTATGAGACATGTCATTTTCTTCGCGAGTGCTCACCGTGCCTTCTACAAGATAACGATTATCCCAACTTTGATCGTCACACCATCGCAGATATGTTTGCGTGTTATATCACTCAGATGGCATTTAAAAAGTTCTTAAAGAATTCCCAGAACCTCGGGAACTAAGCGAAAATGTCGCACATGCCGGTGAATACGAAATATAAAGTATTTCTCTTGCTTTTAATTATGTATGCCGTAAGGGTAAAATAGCGGAATACACATTGCCTCGTATAAATATTTGTTACGTAATATCACTTTTTCTCAGTACATCATTCAACTGGAAATGTTAGCTAGGAAAAGTTTTCCATGAACATCGCCAGTAATTATTTTCATGGCCACCAACTCTTCATGCAACAATTTTCTCATATATAGGAGGGTTTCACTATAACAACCAATATGTCCAAACAGGTCCCATCGGCAGGCTTCGCTTCGTCTGCTATTAACGTTTTTGCAATGGTCAAAAACGTTCCCATTTTCTTTCATATGACAATCTTAACTCCTCGATGGGAGAGATGGGAGAATAAACCGTTATTTTCAATATTTTCACGACACTACATTACAATATTTCAATATTCAAAACTTTTTATCTAATAATGGTGGACATTATTGCACGTTATCTATGATTAGCAGGTTTTCAAATGTTACTTTTAAAATACTTCAAAATACCACGAATGACAGCCTATTTCCTAGAACTGCAAATGGTCCCTCAATGTATTAAAAAAAATCGGAGTCCTGTAAGACCTCGTTATGGCGAAATATTGGCTGTAACGAAGGAATGATTTTTCCCTTTGGAAGCACTCACTGAAACGCATGTATCGCCTAAGCCCCAAGAAACCTCCTCTGATTATTTGCCGCTTAGTTTACCGATTTCTAACTGCAGGAAACGCTTTCAGGACCTCTTGACGTTAGACAATCAGATTATCGCCTACGGCCAGCGCTGTCGACCGCCGCGTAAAAGATGGTGAACACTGTTTCCTTCTATAGGGAGGGCCGCATGGTGCGTTTCGTCGATCGATACAATGGCTTCGGAGAAGAAAATCTTTGACGCAGGTGCACCAATGATCGTCGAATCTCAGGCGCGCGGCCCGCTGCCCTTCTCCATTTCCCCCATTTCTACAACCTGCTTACTGAGCGCTGTGAGCACTTTGTGCTTCTCAGGCTTCAGGTGCAGTAATTTTTCCGTTTTCGAGGTATGGTCGATAGGTTTTATTTATTTATTTATTTATTCAATACTGCAAGCCTTTACGGCCCAAGCAGGAGGGGCGTACATATGACATCAGTATACAGAACGAAGATAGCAAATAATAATCTGAAAACACTTCTTCTTTGGGCAAAAGAATATGAGCAAAACAAAAGGACTAAACGAAATGCAAACCGAGCTCTTCATTTGGGATAGTCATAAAAATAAACAAACAGAAGTAAGCCGAATAATGAAATATCCATAAATGAAATGGCAAACATGCAGCAAGGAAAAAACACCATCAGTTTGGGCAACCAAAAAGCACACAACAAAAACATATAAGAGCAATTCAAGGTTTCCATTGAATCAATGCTGGTTAGAAGAGGCAGAGGTAAGTTGTTCCAATCTGTTATCGTGCGAGGAAAAAAAGAATATTTAAAAACATTAGTTATGATGCTGTATGGCGTTAGAGAGTCATCGTGTCAAAGTTCGGCGTGCCGTAAGTAGTGTTATGTATGGATCAGGAGTTAGACCAAGAAGGTTATATTTGGTTTGGTTTGTGGGGTTTAACGTCCGAAAGCGACTAAGGCTATGAGAGACGCCGTAGTGAAGGGCTCCGGAAATTTCGACCACCTGGGGTTCTTTAACGTGCACTGACATCGCACAGTACGCGGGACTCTAGAATTTCTCCTGAAAAGAAATTCTAGCCGCCGCGCCCGGGATCGAACCCACGTCTTTTGGGTCAGCAGCCGAGCACCATAGCCACTGAGCCACCGCGGCAGCTGAAGGCTATATTTAAGAAGGAACATGAATTTTAAGCGCTGAATTTTTCTTCTACGTTCCAGTGTCGGTATTCCATGTTGTTTCATTAGCACTGTCGGGGAATCAGTTGTACGGTACTTAGAAAAAATAAACCTGACTGCCTGACGCTGGATTCTTTCGATAGCGTCAATGTTAGTTTTGGTATAAGGGTACCATACTACTCATGCGTATTCAAGTTTTGGTCTTATTAATGATGTATAAGCTAAAAGTTTAGTTTCGGCGGGGGCGTGCTTCAATTTACGACGGAGAAGGCAAAGTTTCCGAAAGGCTGTGTCACATACGTTAGTTATGTCAGTGTTCCAGTTTAGGCTATTTGTTAGTGTGACGCCCAGATATTTATAACGGTTTGACAGTGCGTTTAGTGAGCTTTACTGCATCCACGCCCCGCCGGTTTTCGAAGACGGGCATTCGCTGCATCAATGGAAAAGAAAAGTTCAAGACAACTTTCGGCAACCAGTTGGTCAAAGCGGGAATAGCGACTTCATGTCTATAGGCTTCATTGCGGACATCACGCTCCCATAGGGCTGAGACAAACTTGAAAGGGCCGGTTCAGACGCTTAGGAACACTGGTTTTTCGGTTAACGTGAGTTCAGCTTTATTTTTACACATGGTATAAACAAAAAAAGGGGCATATTCTCCTCCTTTCAGGCCTTGCGAAACATCCATTCATCTACAGTAGTTCTCGCTTCAAGTGCTTCGATCATTTTTAGATCTTATGCGTATTCGTATGTTTTGCAAAAGCAATAGCGCTTGATTCTTTCGCACATTGTCACAAACATGGTACGTCCCAAACCCTACTGTCATCCCTGTTTGTTTCTAGTTCGGCAACCTCTTCAGGAAGTATAGAAGAAGTAGCATGAGAGGGATACATGCACACCTTGCTGTACCGAAATCAGGGCCCACCATTAATACACATGTTGATCTATAATCGGAGCACCTTTTGCAATGGCACGGCTAGAGGACACTTTTAGAGCAAATATCAATTTCACGAGCTCCAACACAAGGAGTAGCTTTTTACAACGCCATTACTGTCGGCTAGTGAGCAAGGCAAAATTATCCGTAACGCCAATGGCGGGCAAGTTAAGAAGCCCAGGACAGCTCGCTTTCGATTGGAAACGAGGTCGTAAGCACAGCCAGTGGCTTCGTAGACGCCCCGAAAGGGATCCGTCCGTCATCCGTCCTGTCGTGGTAGACGCCACGACAGGACGGATGAAAAGATGACAAATCATATACATTTCATTGTCACTGCTGATACCACCATTTCAGTATGGGATCAGTTCTGGACTAGATTATACGCTGTGGAATCGGTGACATGAAGTGTTCTATTTAGGTTCTTATGCTCCCCGAATGAGAGCCGAAGTGAGAGCGTGTGCGCTGCCGTCGTTGTGACAGCCGTGATTGTATTGTACCGATTAGGTGTCGGGAAAGGCTTTAAGATGCGTGACGAAGAAAAGGAAGCGCCTGTGCATGGCGCCCAGCAGTGTGGTGAAGAGAGACCGGAATTGCATATTTGAACGATGATAGTCTCCAACCCCCACTGTTAAAATTGTCAAAACTTGGTGCAAAAAATGCTGCCATTTCAGTGATATTCAAACCTATCTTGATATCCTGATACTACAAGCAGAGGGTTTTCTTTTCAGATGTACTTCAATAACAACAAGATGGACAGGGCCTACGTGAAAAAAGCAAAAGGTGAGCACCCTCGCTTTTGTGTCAGCCACTGCCGCTTACTCTGCGCTCAGATCCTCTTTCTATGTCAAGTGCTAGAAAATAATGAAGCCCCCCGCAGTACTTATACTCCAGCCAGCTGGAGCCAGCTGCCAGCCAGCTGCCAGCCAGCTGCCAAACGGGCGTTGTTTGTGGTTGATCCTTCAATGCCCACACATGTGGAGGCCCTTGTGCTCGGTCGCCGTAAGCAGGCCGGTTGTGGAGCGCTAGACCGGAGCACAACGGTGCACCCCTTTCAAAGCGTTTGATGGGCGTCAGACGTAACGCTCGCACTCGAGAGCCCCGCAATGCGCGTACGAAAGGCGAAGGCATCAGAACGCAGCCAACTAAAGAGCAGGTCCGCGGCACACACACCTCAGCGTGTTCTTTGCATTCTTATAATTTATTCTCGTACTGCTATTATAGCACAACTAAGTTAAGTCTGCATAAATCCAGGACAAAATACGGAGAACACGAGTTTATCCTCTGAATCTTGTTCTCGAATTGACCAGCCGCTCATCCCGTGCATTCATAACATTTCGTTGTGACCCATTTTTTATCAGTTCGTTGCGATATGTCCTCCAGTAGAACCTAATTTTCCACTCCTATGAATAACTGTCCTCAGAGAGGCACTAAATGATATACCATGGTTTGCCCTGTACAGCCCGCACACTATACACGTGTGAAAGCTGAAGGTTTGCGCTGTGCGGACTGTCAGAGATGCGCATCGTATACTATGCTTTTCTTGGATACTGCCGAATGTGCCGGGGCATTCCGAAAACCTTTTCCGTTAGGAGGTTCGGCGACACTTCCTTTATGCATGTGCACAGATTTTTACGAATTCGTTACACGTCTGTCTCCTGCTGGCTATATATCACCGCGTACTGCCAATCTCGATTTTTTTTTTCTAAAGCGAAACTTTTGCTGGTGTAGTGAAGCCACGGTCATCGGCGCGCAATTCGTCCTTCAAGTGGAGGTGTTACAGCCAGCTGACACTCCACGTCACAACCTGCAGCTCCATACGAGCGCATCCGCCGTGCCAGCCGCCATATCGCCAGCTGTGGTCACGTGGCTAACCACATGACTCGCCATTTCCGTGAAAAAAGAAGCTGGCGCCGCTCTCACGGCATTCGCATTGCAGTTCTCGTTAAGGACAGAGCGAGTCGGCCGCAGGTTGTCGCCGGGATGATTTTGCTCAACCAGGCATAGTTCTCAACCAGGCTCAACCACAATGAACTATAAGCTGAGTGGGGACACTATCCCGGAATTTCCGACGGTAAACAGCAGCATGTGAATTTTCGAGTGTCACGATTCTAAATTTGCAGTTTATATTAACAGTTCTTAGACAGGCCGCAGAATTACGCAAAGAGCTGAAGATTATCGACACCCTGAGAATTCCTGCAGCTTTGCGTCATGATAATCCTTCGTCCGAAATCTCGACTGCGTCTTGGCATTCACACTAGGAAAGTAGCCCTGCTTTCATGCCAAACACCCCCGAAATGGGAGAGTTCTGCAGTAAGAGCGGATTATATAGGAGGATACAAAACGACGTTCGGCTCAAGCTCAGCCTTAGTGCATCCTGTGTGAGGCCGATTAGCGCAATAACTTCAGAAGCGTTTGTTAGGCTCAGACTGTCAGTGTCACTCGCCATGACAAAACGTCGCGACGATAGAATGTGACGAAAAATGATGTGGCAAAAAGAACTGCTCCACGCAAAGACTCAGGCCATAAAGGGCCAACCATGCAATGGAGCAAGCACAGCAAAAAAACGTGTGACTGCTTCTCTGCAGCAACAAGGACGGCTCCGACAAGCGCAGCCCGCTTGTCATCGGCAAGAGCGTGAAGCCGTGGTGCTTTGCAGGCGGTAAGCGCTTTCATCGGTGCGCATGACGACGTAATCGCGGTGCAGTTGTTGGCCGACTGTGAAACTCGCACCACGATGCTCCCGTCCACGAAAAGGACGCAAGCCAAGATGACAGAATATTTTGGAAATAAATGATATTTATGAACAGTACAGTCAGATCTTGGTTTTTTGGAGCTGATTTCGCCACAAAGAAATTTCCGCTTCAACGAAATTTTCCGCGCACCCCGTGAATTTCGTTCTAGCGGGGTTCGACTGTACTTGAAGCCAGGTTTTCACGACGCCAAAACTTTTCCCGTCATTAAATCCGAGCTAAGAGCTACTAGTGTTGCCGACACGGGGCGCGGCACCTTTAGTTGCTAGTGCTTGGTCCGATGAAGTAGCTTATGCCTACCTCAGCACTCCACAGTGTTCAAGCCGTCTTACACGCAGAGAAGCCACTGCCATGCGCGATGGCGAAAGGGAAATCAATGATGTTGCGAAATATTTCCTGTGTTTACTGTGCGTTTTCACTTATTTTTATTTATACGTACTGTAGCGCAATGGAGATGCTTTGTCATCTGTGTTGAGCAAAAATATTCATATAGGAGGTAGTATCAAATTTGGTGTTAAACATTATATTTGCTGATAGTGCAAGTGACCAGATTACAAACTACGTATACAAAATAAATACAATCAGCAAAGACGCACAGGGACTAGAGAAGATAATATATGACCAAAATACCTGAGTAAAAGTCTAACTCTTTCGTTAACACGCCTATTCAAATCGATCACCGGTGATCGATGCAATAAATTGTCGATTAAGACATGCTGAAATCATTACTTGTGCATCTAGTGGCACCCATTGGTTAGTCTTGGCATTGCATTTGTAGAACCAGCTCAAATTGTCCCACTCTGGGGACGCTCTGATTTTTTATGGAAATTTTGAGAACTAATGTGCATGTGTTGTTGCGAAAGGGAACCTGGCAGCCGCGCTTGAAAAAAAAAAGCCTGGCACTCGTGGTAATGCAGCATTAACATCAAATTTTGTGATCACAAGATTTCCAGGAAGTCAAATATCCAATCATATTGTCGGCTTTGTTATCCAACTGCGTTGAGTGGTGATAATTACCCGAAAATTATGCCAGCTATTGATTAGCGAGCTGTGACCCTATGTCCTGGTGGGTTTATTCCACGAAGACGCATTTTTGAACGTCTGCCGCATGTCCAAGATCTATGCTTGGCAACACCTCTCGACACCGGAATTTCAAAGGAGCGCCCACTTCGACCAACTTTCTTTTAGTATGGAGCTCACCAAACAGCTGCTAGAACTCGACGAAAAAGAAGTTGCCCATGTAGATCCTCTCCCAAAAGAAGTGCCGCACCATCCGCAAAAGATTCCGAAAAGGCGAAACTGCAGGATGTGCTATGAGGAGCGAAAAGTTGAACAGAAGACGAATGTCTTCTGCGGAAAGTGCGGAGTGCACCTTTACCTTACGAAAACCAGGAACTGCTTCACCGCATGGCACGAGAACCGAGGCTCTTTCCACGTGCAATTTTTTTGTGTACCTAAAGAACGACACTGTACAGATAGTTTATTTTTTATGCGAAGCATATTGCTAGAGCTACCACTCACGCCGTCGCCGTGGGACCCCCACGTGACACCGTGACGTCACACCACGTGACATCGGATGAGAGAGCCGGCCTCCACCTCGCGCCGTCGCCGTGGGACCCCTAGCCGTCACACCCGCGCATTCCCGCGCATTTGGAACGCGCGTTCACACTCGGTGTAGGTGAAACGCTCGCTCCACCGGGCAGGCAGACGAGGCTTCCGTGGAAATCCAGACGCTCACCCAACGCGCGTCTCGGGGTTAGTCGGCGTTCCCCTGTAGCCATGCCGTTGTCTTCCCCCACGACGAAGGCTTCTAGTGGTTGTATTAAAATGACCAAGTATTCAACCAAGGAAAGCCATGTATTACCAAGCCTAGCCACTAATATGCTTCGCATTCCCCAGGCTTAGCCAAGCTGAGCCTCAGCAATTTTTTTACTCAGCGCTGCTGAGTGATTTGCCTTCAAAACGTATATCCTAAATTTTCTCTGGTTATATTGCGTCCGTAGATATCATGTCTTTACTATCTTGTTTTTTCAAATCGCCACAAAAATGGCATTGTTTTGAATTTTGTGTGTTCCCTAATAAATGTTTTGCTCTCTAACTTATGTTTTTGGAAAGAGCTTTTTATTATGTGGAATTTTGTGAGCTGCAACGTGGGCTGCAATGTTATTTTTGCTTGCAAACAATTATCGTACGAGACCTATGAAAAACGACCGTTTTCTCGCAGTAACGAGAGTTAAAGCTGGTGTGTGGGCGTGGTTTCAAATGATTTTGTTTTCGATGGCAGTTACAAATCTTTCCACGCAGCGAGTCAGAGCATAGCGTGCTGTGTTTACTATAGCCACTCAGCGTTGTAGTGTAGCTGCTGTGCCCTCTGTAAGCAAAAATGATGCAAAGCAGCAGTGCATAGCGCGAAGTAAATTGGTTCTCGCTGGAAATGTTTGCGTTTGATAGCGATGCTTATCACTGCTAGATCTCTTTTATTTAGTAACGCAGCAGTTCATATGACTGGGAGGGCGCTTACTGAATCAAGAGCTTTTGCCTTTTTCGCGAGCACCTTTGTCGAGAAGAAGCCTCAAGTCACCTCACTTCGCATTGCCGGCAATGCAGCCGGCGAGGCGAGCTCGCACGCACCGCCTGACCTGGCGTTACTTGCTATGTTCTGACCTACGAAGAATCATTTGCACGCCTCCGTTCTCAGCATCATTAATGTGGTCATCGCCACAGAGAAGTCCCTGTCCTACATAGTGGCGCGTACTGCCGTCCCGTTCTACTTCTGTGTTACATCCATCAATCGTTTGGCGTCCCGTACAAGGCATGGCGGTGGGATGGGCGCGATGTCCTCTGTGGAAAAAAAAATAGCTGAGGTTTAGCTCTGGTTAAACCGGGCAAGTTGCGTAAGCAGCGTGGAGCCTGGTGGAGTGCGGCTGAAACGGTTGCTATGGCAACGCCGCTCCATCTGTTTGACCTCGCTGCTCCTAAAGGTCAACCGTGGCCGCCACCGGGAGGTACCCGACGGCTTAAAACCTGGCGCAGTATTGTTGTTTTTATTTTTATTTTTCATATGGTAATTTGCTGTAATGTTACTGTTTGTTTCTTTTCTTTCCTTTTTATTTGTTATTTTTGTTACTTTTCATTTCTATTTTTTTTTTTTTTCTTATTGTCATTTTTTAATTTATTTCATTTTATTTATGAGACCCATGCATTCACTAGATGAGCCTTTATTCATTGCTGAAACCCTGAGCCTTCGTGGCGGACGAGAACCGGCGTACGCCACGAAGGCTCAGGGTTTCAGCAATGTATAAACCAGTTCGATTAAAGTTTTCCCCCTTTTAAGGCGGAAGCCTTTAATGCCTCATCGTTGTAAGCGGGAGCTGTCGACAGAAATGTCACGCTTTTCAATTGGTAGAAACGGTCGTGACGTCACAGTGCGCGAATTTCAAACGGGGCCAATTGTACTTCGGTTACTAACCATGCAACCAAATAAAGGGATCGTATAGTGATGCTTTAAGTAAGTTTGACTTTGTCTAGTTAATTGCTTACTTAACCAATTAGTCTAATTAACCTTTCTAGTCAGACCAGATAAATAAATAAAACCTTGTAGAAAATTGGCCGAGCTTGGGAATCGAACCCCGGTCTCCGCAGTGCCAGTTGAGCATGCTACCACTCCGTCATGCCAGCTCGAAGGTTTGGAATGAACAAAGGTGCGTCTAGTGCATACGGTGTCTTCGTTCACTCCCATCTTCCTCCCTTCCCGTTGCGGCGAGGTATAGGTGTCCACCGAGATATGACAGACAGATGCATTTCCTTTCCTCAAAAACCAATTTACTGACGAGCAAGGCGTATTTGTCCGCGTTTCAGATTGGTCGAAATTGTCGTGACGTCACCACGCGCGAATTTTGACGGGTGTCCACCGAAATATGTGAGGCAGTTACTGCGCAACTTCCTTTCCTCAAATACAATTTTCATTTTCTTCATTACGCTCTCTTTCTTCTTTCACTCACACTTCCTCCCTTCCTGTACGGTCCGGCTCAGGTGTCCACCGAGATGACAAATAATTACAGCCCCGTTTCCTTTCCTCAAAAAGCGTTGCGTTCAAAGGGAAACGCATCGCGCCGAACGGGTGGTGGCGTTCCTTGGACTCCGTGGTGGTGGTGGTGGTGAAGAGCATTTATTTAGCTATTTACAGAGAGGTGCTCGGGGAGAGGCCCCTAATGGGTCTCACCCCTTACAATACTAGGCGGAGTCTCTCATTCCGGGATCCCGTTGGTCGAGACCGCTACACAAGTCCGCCGAACCAGGGCCTGTTGGGCCGATAGTTCCTGGCAGCTGAGCAGGGCCGCCTCCCAGTCCTCTCGGGTAGGGGAAGGGGTGATTGGGGGGAGAGAAGGATTTTTTCTGCATGCCCAAACCATGTGGAAGGTGTCGGCCACCTCCCCACAGAATGAGCAGCGGCCGTCAAAAGAAGGATTAAAGTGCTTGAGAACCGCCGGGCACAGCAGGGTGTTTGTAAAAAGCCTGAGGAGAATTCGTTCGCCAGCTTTACCCAGTCCAAACTTCAAACTTTATTTTATTTTACAAATGTGCATACAGTCTTTAGGATGAGCCACAGGCCAAAAGCTAAAGAAAATAGCTTGAAAATGCCTGTGGCTCATCTAAGAGCCATTACAAAATAATAAAATAAACACATGCATACAACGGTGGCAGATCGCATACGAGCACACTGTAGAAAGAATTTATAATATTTACGATTGAACTGATGGGTACACAGAGATGTAGTTTGAAACTAGAAAAAAACAATTAAAACTGAACAAATGCATTTGAAAGTTATACACTGCTGGGTTGATTACAAGGGGAAAAGGACACCGATACATACACAAACTACAATATATGAAAAGAAGTTATGGAATATTATTTACAAAGTACACTTTTAAATCATGTGGTCGGAGGTTATACATGCTCAGCTGGTTAGATTCGTAGCTGTTTAGAACATTAGGTATAAGGAAGTTAAGTGCTTGTTTACCATAGTTAGTTCTAGCTCGTGGAAGTGTCCATTTTGCAGTTGATCGGGTTTGAACATACTTTTCTATGGGCTTTAACAATGCGATATTAAGCAAAAAATTACATATTGATGGTGAAGAAAATTTGAGATAGTATAATAGGCGGTACTCAAGAAAAACATTGACACGAATTACTTCATACTTAGTAAACAATTCAGCCGTATGGGCAGTAAAACTGGCACCTGCGATAATCCTGATAGCTTTCTTTTGGAGAATTAGAATTTTCTGTAGATTTGTTTTGGATGTTGTAGCCCAAACTATGTGGCAATAGTTAATGTGTGATTGGAATAAGGCATGATAAATCATTCGTTTTATACAGGGAGGAAATTCAGTGCGGTACCGAGCAAGAAAACCAACGGAAGGAGCTAATTTCTTGCGAAGATGTGTTGCGTGTGCGGTCCAGCTCATACAGGCGTCAAAAATTACACCGAGTGATTTGAAGGTGTCCACGATTTCTATTTTATGATTCCCAAGTTGAAGATCATCGTTTAAGTTAATTTTGACGTTTTTAGGCCTGAAGAAAACAGCTTTAGATTTATTGGTATTAATAGACAACCCATTTTGAACGGACCACGCATGCAAAGTTTTAAGAACAGCATTACCGCGATTTAATAACTGATCTGTTGAGGAGCCCGTTAAGAAAATACTGGTGTCATCTGCGTACAGAATGAATTTAACGTTACTGTCAATGTTTACGAGATCATTTATGTATACGTTAAAGAGAAAAGGACCTAAAAGGCTGCCCTGAGGCACTCCACAGTTTATAGCCTGAAGAGTGGATCCATGTCCATCACAGAAAACAGCCTGTTTTCGATCAGTGAGGTATGACCGTAGAAGATGGAGACACATTCCTCGAACACCATACATTTCTAGTTTAGCAAGCAAAATAGTGTGGTTAAGAAAGTCAAAAGCCTTACTGAAATCAACAAAGATACCGAGAGTTAGACATTTACGTTCAAAATTTTGCAAGATAAATTCTTTTTGTGAGAGGAGAGCAGATTCGGTAGAGCGTCCTTTTCGAAACCCGAACTGTGAATCTGTTAGCAAGCTGTGTTTAGTAAAAAAGCTATCCATTCTTTTTAGAATAATCTTCTCATATACCTTCGAAAAAACCGGAAGTACGGAAATCGGGCGGTAATTGGTTAATACGGCTTTATTACCTCCTTTAAAGATAACTGTTACTTTGGCATTTTTCATTTCATTAGGGAAAATAGAGCATGAAAGGGACTGATTAAAAATGAAAGCTAGATACTAGGAACTGGGTATCGCCGGTGTTCGGCACGATAGTGCGCAGTAATTTCTTTAAAAGAGAGGAGAGGGTTGTGATCTGGGTTAAGCTCCTCCCAAGGGACGCCTGGTGCCCGGTGATTGAGTGCGCGGGCTTCCTCATGGGCGGCTTCGTTACCTGGCATGCCTTGGTGGCCGGGGACCCATATGATTGAGCGATGAGTTGGATCGCCGTCGCGGGTACTGCGGTGTAAGATTTGTTGAGCGAGTGGAGTGATCCAACCGAACTCAAAGTTACGACAGGCTCCGCCAGAGTCTGTGAGGATGAATTTAAAGTCGGGATGGGAGGCTGCGAGGGCGATCGCCACCTCCTCCGCATGCGTTGAGTTGGGCGCTCTGAACGAGAGGCCGTCCACCTGTTTTCCCTCGTGTATGACTGCAGCCGTGTACCATTCCCCCCTGGAGCGGTAGGGGCCTGCAATGTCGACGTAGAAGACGTGTTTCTTTGAGCCATAGTGGCAGTGCAGGGCATTCGCCCGCGCCTGGCGCCGGCCATTATGGTCTTCCTTGTTCATCTTAGTCGGAAGGGGTCGAACGTAGAGGGCGGTTCTCCACAGTTCTGGCACTCGAACCCGTTCCATGGTATGGTGATCATGTCTGATATGTAACCGGTCCAAGAGGCGGCGACCGGACACGGTCTGGGCGAGACGCCTGTATTGGTTAACGAGATGCGCCTCGCGGAGTTCTCGATAGGTGTTCACCACCACCAACGCGATGAGTCGCGCGTTGGAAGTGGATATCGGGAGGTCGAGGGCTCTCTTGAAAATTTGCGGAGTACAATCTCCAAGTGATCTTCGTCATGTTTCCGTAAGCGGAGGTAAGGAGTCGAGTACAGTACTCGACTAGTTACGAAGGCATCCGCGAGCCGCTTCGCATCCTTACTTCGCAACCATCCTCGCTTGTTGGAAACGCGGCGAACCATTCGGCCCACGTGGTCGCCGACTTTGCGGAGTTTGGCAAGAGTTGTGTCTGCCTTACGATGTTGATTAATGAAGAGACCAAGTATTCGTAGCTCCTTCGCTTCACGGATGGGGCCGCTTGCGAGAGAAAGCTGAACGGAGATGTTGCATTTCGGAGAAGATCGAATCTGCACAAATTCAGACTTGGACGGGGAGCACTGGAGGCCGCAGTACGTGGCATAGTGGTCAAATATGCTCGCCGCTGCTTGCAGGCATTCCTCCATCTCTCCTATGTTTCCCGTAGTGGCCCAGATGGTGATGTCATCGGCGTACAGCGCATGCTGAACACCGCCGACAGCCGCCAGCTGTGCTGGGAGGTACATCATAGCAATGTTAAAGAGAAGCGGGGACAACACAGCGCCTTGTGGTGTGCCCCGCGTCCCCATCTCAAACGGGCCGTACTCGGTCTCTTGTATGCATATATAGGCCAATCGGTCTGTTAAGAAATCTTTGATGTAATTGAATGTACGAGGGCCACAGTTGGTCTCGCTAAGGTGCTTGAGATCCCTGAGAAACGCACCCTTGAGATCCAGTGCTAGGACTATTTTGTCGTTGTGTGGGTGTTCTATGGGTTCGAGAACCTCGTGATGAAGCTGTAAGAGGATGTCCTGTGCGGACTTACTGGGTCGGAAACCGAACATGGTGTCGGCAAAGGAGCTTTTGCTCTCGAGATATTCTGAGAGGCGGTCACGGACCATCGTTTCCATCAGTTTTCCTACGCATGAAGTGAGGGAGATGGGCCGGAGGTTGTCTGTGTTTACCGGTTTCCCCGCCTTTGGGATAAAGGTTACCAGTGATGTCTTCCAATCCGGTGGCAACGAAGTGTCCCCGGTCCAAATGGCGTTAATATATTCGAGTAGGGTTTCGTATGCCCGATCACGAAGGTTCGCCAATAATTTGACTGTGACCTTATCCCTCCCGGGCGCCGTCCCCCTGCGCATTTTGGCAAGAGCCGCGCGAAGGTCGTGAAGCTGGAAAAGTTGATCCAGTTCCGGATTATCGCAGCGTGCATACGAATAATCCTGCCCGCGAGGGTCTTGATCCTGATTGAGGTATTGTGAACGCAAGGTGTTCGCTAGCTGCTTCGTGTTTCCTTGAAAGTTGTGTATCGCGCGATTGATGTGTTTCTGGGTCTCCGAACGTATTTGTGTCGGGTCTATGAGACTCCTAAAGAGCCGCCAAGTGTTGCGGCTGGACATCTGTCTTGCTGCGCTGTTGCATCCATCTACCCAGTTAGTGTCTGCGAGCTGGGCAGCATACTCGGTAGCTTGCTGGGTGAGGTTAGAGATGCGAGCGCGGAGTTTACGGTTGTGTTTCTGCCGCCGCCATCGCATAGTGAGGCTGCGGCGACCTTCCCAGAGGTGCCTTAGGTGGTTATCCACGTCAGGTGCACGCTCCGTAAGCTGGATATGCTTTTCTTGTGAACGGAGTGTTTGCATGAGTCCGTGCGCCCAAGTTGAGTAGTCCTGTTCCATGAGAGAAGTTACTGGGATGGCCTGGCGGAAAGCGTTCCAGTCGGGAAGTTTGGCTTGCGCAAGGGGCCGACGTAAAGGCCGAGTGTAAATGGCAGTGGCATTGCAATGGCAAAGTACTAATCAGGAAAAAGGAAGGTGACAGTGCCGTTGTCATTCGCTGTGCCGCAGATCTTGACAGTCTGTGATAAACTTTGGCCTAGTACTCCTACCAGTTTTTTTCTTTTCGACCCCCTATCTAGTAAAATGCTTCCTTCTTTTACATCTCAAGTGAACATATCAAGTTTTAAGAACATTCTCAATGCTGATGGCCGGCGAAGCCTCAATTGTATGCATTGTAACCTTAGATCAGGGAGAAATAAGCGAGATGAACTCGATCATCTTCTTACTGAAGCTCAAGTACGCTTTGATGTTGTTATGCTTACTGAGACTTGGTTTGCGTCGAAGGAGGATGTGTATACATATCAGACACATAAATCGTATTACATGAACCGTAGTGACAAAAGAGGTGGTGGTGTTGCAATGTTAGTTTCAAATTTATTGGATTCTGAACTACTTACTGAATTTTCCTGTATTAACCCCTTTTATGAAACTCTTGTTATTAGATGTGGTACTACAGTATTGTGTGTATGCTACCGTCCTCCTTCTACCAATGTCCAGTTGTTTTTTACTTTTCTTGATTCATTTTTAGAATTCGTGAGTGCAAGTAAATATAAATTAATTTTTGGTGGTGACTTGAACATAAATATGCTCGTTGACAGCAATGTAAAACTAGAACTTGAATCCCTCTTAAACTCTCATTCCTGTCAGAACTTTATAACATCAGCAATACGAATCACTACACAATCAACGACACTTTTAGACCTTTTTTTAAGCAACTTCGATGCATCCCTCGTTAGAGCTTGTACATTGATTCATAGCATCAGCGACCACCTGCCGATAGTTATATCAGTGAATCAGTGCACTAATGCAGTAAAGACCCCACGTTCCGTATTCTCTTACCGAGTTATTAATCCTACAACGCTCTCTACATTTAAAGACCGTCTAACCACAGTCAGCTGGGACGATGTGTTCGCAGCAAATGACCCGAACGTAGCATATGAAACATTTTTGCGTAAATTTTCCGAAGTATACTTTGAGTGTTTTCCAATGAAGAAGTGCAGAACCTGTAAAAACAGTCGCAAACCCTGGATAACTAAAGAATCGTTAAAACTTTTAAAGAAACGAGATCAATTATATAGGACGTTCATACGAACTAAATCTCCTGAAGCCCTTAAAATATTCAAATCATACAGGAATTTTGTCACGAAACACCTTCGGGCTGAAAAAAGACAATATTATAATCACCTCTTTAACTCGACTGAAGGGCGCACAGGCTATGTTTGGAAGGCACTTAAAGTAGCAACCGGGACCTCAGCAGAAGCAGTAAATAAAATAACAAAGGATGGAATAGAGCTACAGGGTGCTGAACTAGCCAACGCCTTTAATACTTTTTTTCTGTCACTTGGCGACGTTAGCGAACCCGCCGCTGACTTATCTCTTATGAATGGCCCAAATGAACAAACAATATTTTTAGAACCAGTCTCGGAAAGTGAAGTTGTAACTACATTTTTGGCAGTAAATAACAGCAAAGCAACTGATGCCAGTGGCTTTCAGATAGAGCCTATAAAGTCTGCAATAAGAGAAATAGCCCCTTGCGTTACCCACATTTTCAATATATGCTTGTTGACTGGAACTTTCCCGCATGCCATGCAAACAGCAAAGGTAACTGTTCTATTCAAGAAAGGTGACAGGAGCGATATGTCAAATTATCGTCCAATATCGGTTTTACCCGTCTTTTCGAAAGGCCTGGAGAAAATAATTCTGAAGCGCCTATCCTCTTTTACTGATCGTCATGACATTATATGTTCCGCCCAATATGGGTTTCGAAAGAATAAGTCGACAGAGCTGGCACTTTTGGCTCAAAAGGAGTTTATTTTGTCAAATTTCGAACGGAAAAATATGGTGCTTGGACTGTTTCTGGATTTTTCAAAAGCGTTTGATCTCATAAATCACAACATTCTCATTAAAAAACTGGAGCATTATGGCATTAGGGGGAAAGCACAAGAATTAATCACATCTTATTTGCAACATAGATCTCAGTTTGTAGTAATTGGAGGACAAAATTCTGCAGTACAATCAGTAAAATCAGGTGTCCCACAGGGCAGTATTCTGGGCCCGTTTCTGTTTATCCTCTATATAAACGAAATAGTACGCCTTGACGAAAATGCCCACTATATAATCTATGCAGATGACACTAGTTTATTTTTTTCAGACAACTCATGTGAGACCTTAGCTAATCAAGCCAATAGCGCCCTGTCTAAAATAAATACGTGGGCTCAAACAAACTGTTTAGCACTTAACTATCGCAAGACAAAAGCAGTACTATTTCACCCCCGCCACAAGCAAATCCAGTTGCCGCACATTGTGTTAAACAATACCAATATTGAAATAGTAAGAACTTTTAAATCACTAGGTGTATACTTTTCTGAAAATATGACATGGGATGAACACGTCGGCTATATAGTAAATAAGTTGTCGAAAACTATTGGCATCATACGCCGCCACTGTTATTATTTCCCTACCTCAGTTAACGTCCTTTTATATAACTGTTTATTTTCCTCCACATTAAGCTATGCCATTTTAGTATGGTCCACAACAACATCAACAAACATCAGCAAACTTTTAATATTGCAGAAACGGGTCTTACGTCTGGTCTGCAATGTTCCGTATCGCTCCCATACTGCAGACCTATTTAAAAAACACAATATCGTTCCTGTTACATCACTATACAATTACAAACTATCCCACCTTTATAAACAGGGAATACTAAAGAATAATGATGCATTAACTAACCTAGCCGGATTGCAGATAAACACCACCACCTATAACGTACGTTTTTTGGAACCCTGGAATGTCACCAAATGCCGGACTAACTACGGGAAACAAATGTTGAAATACTCATTGCCGACGGTTTTAAATTATCTTTTTACGGAAACAAATAATGACATTTCCGCGATTTCCTCACAGAAATTGCGTACCTTGTTTGTATAACCTGTTTATTCTTTTTTTTTTCTTTCCTCGCTTTGATGTTTGACGTGTACGCCTTCGCCGCACGCTGCTGCGCTACTGTGTATGCTGGGAGGTCAGGACTCCTCAAGCTGTTTTTTCAGCTTTTTACCTGCCCTCCTCGCAACATTCCATTTCTGTTGCGGAATAAATTTCAATTTAAATTTCAATTTCAATTTCAATATGCAGTGGTCGCTACCGAGGGTGTCCTCGGTGTTGATCCACTCTGCGTGTTGATGCGTTTCACGAGGGTAAGGTCGGGGCAGGTGTCCCGAGTGACGGAGTTCCCTACACGTGTTGGGTGGACCGGGTCGGTTAGAAGAGTGATGCCCAGCGTAGATATAAGTTCCGCCAACTTACGACCACGCGCCTCTTCCTTGCAATAACCCCACATGAGACAGGGCGCGTTAAAATCGCCCACTATCATGAGGGGGTCGCGACCCGCGATCCTTAGCGCTGCGCTAAAGGTGTTAGAAAAAGTGATGTTTTTGAGTTTCGGGGGGCAGTAGATATTAAGTATGTGTGCGGGGCTATCTGTTCGCCGCAGGGGGAGGACAGAGACCATCACGTACGAATATTCCAGATTTAGGTCGAGATCAACCTCCTGCGCTGTGTAACCCTTATGGACTAGGATACAGGTGAACGGGTCTCGTTGAAAAGTGTTATAGCCCGTGAGCTTAGCCGCATCTCCGGTTTCTTGCAACGCAAGGACTGCGGCGGGGTGTTCGAGGTTGTCAGTGTACGCCCTTAAGTGGGCGTGTTTGGTTCTGTTTTTGAAACCCCGACAATTCCATTGCACAAGGGAAAAAACTTGCTGTCTTTGCGGGGGGCGGCGCCCTTTAGGGTGTTGGTTGGGAGGGGACGCAGCCATGTTGATTTGAAGGGAGACTGCGTTGGAGACAGGCACAGGTTCCGTCACACGCGGCTGGATCGGTTCCGGCTCTTCCTTGAGTTCGGTTAGATCGATGGGGCAGTTGAATATTGATGGGCGGTTTGCGTCTTTGAGGGGCCCCATTCGGCGTAGAAGCCTGGGGTTTGACTCCAGCCACGTCTTAATATTGGCCGTCACGGTGGCCGTAACCGTGGCCGTGACTGACTTGAACAGGTTTTCTTGAATTTGGCCGAAATTTGACATCTGAGTCGCTAATGCGGCAAGGGCGTTTTCGAGGGCGGTGAAACGCGTGTCAGAGCTAGATGGTGTCGGGTCCACCGGCACTTATTGCATCGGTTCCGAAGCTACCTGGGCAATAGGCGGGGAGGACCGAACCGTTTCTAGCACATGAATTTTGGCCTGGAGTTGAGCATTTTGTGCCCCGAGAGTCTCGAGCTCACGGCGGAGGTCCGCAACCTCAGAGTTAAGGGGGGGAGGAGGAGGAAGGGTTGGTGGGGAAGAAGGTAGGGGAATGCGGGGGGACGGAGGAGGCCCGTCTCGGCTGCCTACCTTTGGCTGTGATGTCTTCTTTGGTGTGCCAAGCGGACGGCCCTCGAGAGGCGGGAAATCTCCGTTCTGGAATACGGGTGCGCCTGTGTCACGTGACGACTTTTGGCTTGTTGATGGAGGGGACTTCGAGACACGCCCCGGCAACGCGCCCGCCGGTGGCGCTGGTCCGGATGTGCCTTGCACCAGCTTGTTGCCAGGCGGGGGAACTTTTGGAGTGGTGTCATTTCCCGGGGGCACTGCACACTGACGTTGCTTTCGTTGATCGGTTGGGTTTCCCGGTCGTTGCAGCCGCCGGAATTTTGCCTTGCAGTCTTGCGAGCCCGTAAGGTGGCCGCCACCGCAGACGATGCAGGAAGGGGTGCACTCGTGGGTCTCCAAGTTGCCGTCTTCGAGGACTGCGACCTTTTGGCCGCAGTGTCCGCAGCGATTGCGTTGAGGATCCGGGCATAAGTCCACACGGTGGCCGATGGTGCCTCATTTTAAACACGCGGGAATAGTCCGCTTGTATTCGCGTACCCAGGCCCCCACACTGTTATAGTGCACGTAACGTTGCACTTTATGCCCCACGAAGGTGAGCAGGGCAATCGTCGCCTTCGCCAGCTTGCGGATGAAGGCTATCTCTCCTCCGCGCCACTGGACTTTCGATTCCAGGGTGGTAGGAGTTTCCTGCTCATGGACGGTAATAATCCCCCTGCAGACTTCACCGTTGACTTTGGCGTGACCGACCATCGGGATGGAGCCTTTGGAAGCTTTCAGAGTAAATTCACGAGCGAGCGCGCTCGCCGCGTTCACGTCTTGAGTGGTGGCGATAACGATATTCTGGTCCCAGATGGGCCAGATACTAAGAATGTCCACCGAGGAGGCATTAACATAGGCGGAGAGCAAAGCACCAAGCTCACCGTTCTGCAGAACCGTCTTCAGGGAGACCGTCATTTTGGGCTTGATGACGATCGTGGAGTCTTCTTTGCGGAGTCGAGGCATAGCGGCAGGCCGCCATTTCGTAGATCCCGCTGCTGGCGAGAGCTGATGGTTGGAACTTGAAGTATTTGGATGCACAGAAGCAGGGGCACTCACGGAGGGTCCGTTCACTGCCGAGGTGTTCAGGCGCTGCTGGCGTTTGCGAAGTGCCACCAACGAGAAGAGGCCTTCATCCACGATCTCCTGCGTCGGAGTGGAGGTTTCAGGAGAAGACGGGGCTTCTGCGACGACTTCTGTCCATGCCATCGTCTCGGGATCGTACCCGCGGCGAGCGGAGGCCGCCATGGCGTCCGCAGAGAACGCTGGAGACTGGCTGCTTGGCTTTAGGCCTGGCTGGGGCTCCCACGGGATGAAGACATAAATGGACCTAAAAGGCCCAAAAATTGGCCCACCCGGTCGAGAGCGAATCTTCGGGTGCCTGGTGATGTTAACCGTCGAGTACAAGCAAAATTTTCGCGGTCGTAGGGAATTTTTCGGTAATCCAGACGAAAATTGTCGCAGCCGAAATGAGGCGCGTCCGCTCGAGACGCGGCCGGCGATCGCTCTCCGACTCCGTGGCACCGCTACAATACGCTGTCGCGTTCCACTCCTAAAGGCGAAGCTTACGCGTCATTAATTGGCAGTTAATGCACCAACAAAAAAAATATGGCTGAGGCTTAGCTAAGGTTAAGCCTAGTCAGATGCGAAGCATATTGATGGCTAGGCTTGGTAATACATGGCTTTCCTTGGTTGACGTTCATCCCGCTCTTCATTGGTCTCTGTGGCACGCTGAAGCTTTCGCTTCTCGTTCAAATCAGCCGTGCTTCTAGGCGGCATCCCAACACCTGGCCGCCTCGTAAGTGCCCGGAGAGCGAGGCAAGCTCAGCTTTATACCGCTGCTGTAGCGTCACGTAGTCAGCTGCAGCGCCTCTGATGTGGAGCCTCCACCGCCGCGGCCGACCGCTCGAGCCGGCAGCCCATCTCCCCTCTGCTGTGACGTCATGTTGTCACGTGGTCACGCTAAAGGTCAATGGTAGCTCCACCGCCGCGCTCGACGGGCTGTAGTGTAGCTCTAGTAATATGCTTCGCATAAAGAATGAGCCTTTGTGGCGGAGTGGGAGCGTCTCCGCCTGAAATACCAAAGGCCCTGGTTCGATTCCCAGTCTCGACGCAGTTTTTTTTAAGTAGTAGCGGTCCTGCCGCCTGGTCGAGCGCGGCTGAAACGGTTGCTATGGCAACGGTGCTCCATCTGTTTGACCTCGGCCCCCGCCGGGAGCTACGCGACGGCTCGATACCTGGCGCAGTATTGCTTACGCAATAAAAATCGGCAGATACACTTAAGAATGCTTACGTGAGGAAATACAAAAAGCGTTACTGTCCCTGGGCGCATTGAAACCCACCCACGCGGACACCACCCATACACACTCACACGCTCGGGCGTATTGCATCACGCGGAACGTTGTTTGATGAACCGTAACATCGTATTTTCGCTACAAGAAATTGATATCTGTGGGAAGGAAATGTCGCAGTAACTGTCTCACGTCTCGACGCACACCTCAACCGCACCTTAATAGAACTGGTAAAGAGTATAGGAAGCCACACAATTCAAGGTGCAGATGCTATCAGTTGGAAACCCTGTAGCACGTCAGCCTCCGACTCTACTGACACGAGTAAGCTATTTGCAGCTAGCAGTCGTATGACGACACCCGGAACCCTGTACGACAAACGGCTGCGTCACAATCTACGTACGAATGTTGTCGGAGAAATTGGCGTCACATTTAGGTCAGTCTGTTGGGAATATATATAGACGAACGACATTTAGGTCATGGTTGAAGTGGTAGTGCTCCGGTTGGTGTGTGCGTCATACGGCCGCTTTAACACGTCCCCCAATTTTTGCTGCTACCGCCGGGATTTTCAGCCCTTTTTTCGACTGCACTCATTAACACATGCCGGAATCTTTTCTCGCAATGGGACTAGCATTACTTTCGCATTAAAATCAGCCTCAGCTGCTGCGCTCGCAAGATTTCCGCAGAGAATGTGATGGGCGGTGCCATAACCGTGAAGCTCGTGCAAGAAAATTGGTAAATATTTTCTTTCTCTCTCACCCGTTTTGGCAGCCAGTTGTTGCATGATTCTCAAGTGCTTGTTGTCAACCCTACGTCGCGCGTAAGTTACCAGCGGCAATAGGGAGGCTTCTTTGGAGGCAAGGCTTCCGCTGACTTCGGAGCTTAGGCAGCAGCGGGTGACTTTAGGGTAATTTTTCCTTCTCTGCAGGGTACGCATGGAGCCTTTGGTACAACACAGGCGACCAGCAAAGAATTATGTCGCTGCACGTATCCAACGAATCTGGGTATGAGGCGGACCATGTTGTGAGTATTCGTGTTCATTCGCATAGACATAATATTTGTACGGTGCGTTTTATCAACAAATGAGTCATATAATTCCAAGCCACCGAAAAGTGATCCACCGAAGGCATCAAAGCAAAATAAAATACCCAATGATTTTAAGAAAATGGTCGCGATGAGAGAATTTAGAATAAATTATACGGCCCGATATCAAAATTAATACAGTTCCTGCCAGTTGATCCGGTGGACAAGCAGGACGGATCTCGACGACGTGTTCGAAGTGCTACATCGACCAGACTCTACGAAGGCAGGGAGAGCAGTGCAGGGAGAAAATTATTTCAGTTAGAAGCGGACTGAAGACAACTTCAGCTCATCTCTGGTTCTTATGGAGGCGTTGCTCCTCACACTACAGCGGAACTGAAAATTATTGCCGTGAAAATCACTATAAAACTTTTCGCCCTACTAGATTAAGCGTTTTGAAGGCCAACAAGAAATGGCCTCTGCGATTTGCATTATGAAGTAATTGGTGGTGTGGCTTAATCCCCCCCCCCCCCCCCCCCCGCCCCAATGTGTGCCCAAAAAGCTGCACCGAGCCTCCGCAGTTTGCGCGCGAGGCTCTCTATATCGATCACTTGGGTTTTCATTCGTCAAAAAAGGTTTTTTTTTTCAAAGCCCAAGAAGCCCGCCTGTTTCTTTTGCGTGTCCATAGTTTACTGTAACTACACTGAATGAATATTTTATTATTATCATTATTGTTATTAAAAAAGCCGACTTAATCGTTAGAATACAGTAAATTATCGAAACAGGCCAGCTTAAATTTTTCTTCGCTTCCCATTTCGACATAGTCAGGATTGCTCTTAGAGGAACTGATTCTGTTATAGTTGCTGTAAGACGCTCCTCAAGTAAACGCTGTTCCACAAGACACCTTGCCGCAAACCAGACCGAGAAATCACAGAGGGATTTTTCATCGAGATGGCTGGAGCACCTTGCATTAGCACCACTTGAGCACCGATAGTCACGTCATATTACAGAATAAGAATAAGAGGAAAATTGATACAGAAAGGGGAAGTATACAGGATGTCCCAGCTAATTTTAGTCCAAGTTTTAAAAATATCGTCACCTTGTAGTGACGGCCGTCGAGCGGTCAGGAAGACACCAACCAGTCTTGGAAACGAAGCTCTTTATTTGGGCTGACTTGCGCCCGCGAGAGAACTCAATCACTCGGCGGCGGCGTAAGCAACAAACGTGCTCGTCGGTCGTCGAACCGTTACGAATGCCCGCTGCTCGCGGCATCGTTCAATTTAAAGCCGCCAAGGAAACTTCGAGATAGCAGGTCGAGATCCTCTAGAGTAATCTGGAAACACGTAGATGCAGCTCAGCATGGCTGTGATCAAGCGAGATTAGTCCGGTCGCTTCTAGCGTCACGAACACAAATGATAACACCCCTTTCCTGCGGCCTTGCGCGAACGAGCGGACACTACAATGATACGTGGCATTACCCCCCTCTCAAAGAAGCATCGCCTCGATGCTTTAAAATGAAAATAAACAGGGAGAATGCTAACTTCGAGTCCTTTAGCCTTCAAAATAAGGTTTGACGGCAGCGGCAAAAGCTTCAAGTCTGGCCGTGTCGTCGTCGTAGTTGTTGTCGTCGTCGTCGTAGGGGCCGTCGTCGGCGTAGGGGCCGTCGTCGTACGGGTCGTCGTCGTATGGGTCGTCGTCGTAGGGGTCGTCGTCGTAGGGGTCGTCGTAGTTCTCGTCATAGTTGAGGCATAGTCTTGTGTTTTCGTCGACGGAAGATCTTAGTTCCTGCGCTATGAAGCAACCTCGCCTCCAGAGGCAGCTTTATTCAGTTTAACCTTCGGGGGCTGGGGGTGCGTCCACGCACTGCGTAGCCTTGGCTAGGATATACAAAGCGCGGTGACGATGGCGACGGGGAACGTGATAGGCGGCTCGGCGATGAGTATTCTTCCCGCCGCAAGAACTCCTCAATTTCGGCTGGTCGCTGGCCGGGTCGGGGTCGTGGGGCGTCGTAAGAAAACCTTCGGATGCCCATTCTGCTGTATGGGCAGTACCGGAGAATGTGACCGGCTTCGCCACAGTGGAAGCATAGTGGGCGGCGCTGGTAGGGAGTTCTCCACTCGTCGCATTTCCTTGGCTTTGTGCGACGCTCGTAGGACGGGCGGGTTGGGGCGAGAGGGCGGCGGTCCAGCGCACCTGGATGAGGACGGTATGAGCTTGGGTCTCGTCGTCGAGGTGCAGGACGGCGGACTGCTGTGGCGTAAGCCATGGCTGGTGGCTGCAGAGGCTGCGTGGTTGTCGACGTCACACCCAAGGCTTGTTGAACCTCGTCCTGGATGACGTCAGTGAGCGATATAACCTGCGGCTGCTATCCTGTCGGCAGCAATCGTCGGAGCTCTTCTCGCGCAACTTCACGTATAACCTCCCGCTGGTTATCGCTCTTAGCGGTGTCCAGGCAGTTTGCTGACCAAAAGCGCTGCTGGCGGTCATACTGGCGGGCTCTGGCATCAAGAGTTTTTTCCATGGTGGATGCCTCTTCGACGAATTCCGCGACGGCTTTCGGGGGGTTCCGTACGAGGCCCGCAAAGAGTTGCTATTTAACTCCTCGCATAAGCAGCTTGACCTTTTCTTCTTCCTTGATGCTCGAGTCGGCACGCCGGAAGAGACGCTTCATCTCCTCAGTGTACACTGCAACGGTCTCGTTTGGGTGTTGTATGCGAGACTGTAGCAGCTGCTGGGCTCTCTCCTTTCTCACGACGTTTGTAAAAGTCTTGAGAAGCTGAGAAGCTGAGAAGGTTTCCCAATCCGTAAGGCTAGCTTCCTCATTCTCAAACAAGATTTTTGCTGGTCCCTCCAAGGCGAAGAATACGTACCTAATTTTCATGGCGTCGTCCCAGTGGTTAAAGAGAGCCACACGGTCGAACTGTTCCAGCCATTCTTCGGGGTCGGCGCCAGGCGAAGCCTCGAAGGTTGGTGGCACCCGGGGCTGCTGAAGAATGATTGAAGTCGTCGTCTGGGGCAAGCTCATGATGGACGTTGCTACTGGTTTCGCTTCCGAGTAGGGTCCGGCAGAGTCCCGAAGTCAGGTGCGTCCCCTAGCAGGCGTCGGCTTGCGCGATGGACTGGAGTCTCGTCCTCCGGTGAATGGCTCAAAGGGCTGGCGTCACGACTTGCAGGGGGTGTCCGGTACATGGAAGGCTACCCAGCACCTCCACCAGATGTCACGTTGTAGTGACGGCAGTCGAGCGGTCAGGAAGACACCAACCAGTCCTGGAAACGAAGTTCATTATTTGGGCTGACTTGCGCCCGCAAAAGAACTGAATCTCTCGGCGGCGGCGTAGAAAGAGAAGTTTATTTTTTCTAATGTGAACAAAAATACAATGAAAAACTGCTGAACTCAATGCTCTGATCAGTCAAGCACATGCGCAGTGACGCAGCACTGAGCACGTCAGTAAGGCAGTAAGAAAGCCGACACTCGACCGCCGCGCAGGACGATGAAATATGTCGACCATTTGCGAAAGAACTCATCCTCACTCATTGACAGTGCGTCCACGCATGCTTGCTCAAAGAGGCGCGTGCGGAGGCGCTGCAACATTGGAAACATTGCTCTTTGCGGAAACATTGCTCTTTGTAAGCAACAAACGTGCTCGTCGGTCGTCGAACTACGAATGCCCGCTACTCGCGGCGTCGTTCAAGTTAAAGCCGCCAAGGAAACTTCGAGATAACAGGTCGAGATCATCTAGAGTAATCTGGAAACACGTAGATGCAGCTCGGCATGGCTGTGATCAATCGAGATTAGTCCGGTCGCTTCTAGCGTCACGAACACAAATGATGACACCCCTTTCCTGCGGCCTTGGGCGAACGAACAGACACTACAACGATGCGTGGCAATATGCAGCGGCACTCTAAGACGCCACAACCAAATGCATGTTGCAGGCTGTTGTATGGCGCAAATCACACTATTTTGGTAATGTCCTTAATTGCATAATTAGTCGATATTAACTAACCAGCTTCGCAAACACCGAGGAGAGGCGAAAGATTACAATGAAAAAGCTATGGAACGGCCTACAAACACGCGATTCGACAGTTTCTAACTTCCCGTCTATTACGTATTAGCTTGCTTTCGTTCACTCCAGATGCCGGCGAAGTACAAAAAGATACCATGTGACACGTCCTCTTGCTCGCCACGATTGCCGCGCTCCCAAACGATCTGCTTATGAACGACCAGCTCGCTTAGCCAAGGGGGCTGCCGCTTAAGGTGACAGGGCTGGCGCATAGGCCCTCGCAGTGTGGTTTACGCCAGCGCAAGCGATGAGCACTGGGTCCGCTTATTGCGACCATGAACCGCCGCGAGGAAAGACACTGGCGTAAATCGACATCTGCAGGCATCTGAAATGATTGAAAGTAATTAATACGCAGTAGTTTATGGTTTGTGCGTTATGTGTCCAAAAGCGACTCTGGCTATAGGGGACGCAGCAGTGAAGGGCTCCGGAAATTTCGACCACCTGATGGTACACCACCGCCATCGCACAGTACACGGGTCTCCCTAATTTCACCTCAATCGATTTCGACCGGGATCAAACCAGCGTCTTTTGTGTGAGCAGCCGAGGACCATGACCACTGAGCCACCGCGGTGGGAGAGTGTGCTAAGTAATGCCCTCTCCCTCTTTACTCGCGTGCCGGCCGCGGCGCACACAAGAAAGATTTCAAAGCGTCTCAAAGCCAGTCTTCCCGCCTGACCAATGTGGACGCGGGCCCGGCGTGAGTGGGGAAGGAAATTGCACAGCTCATACTGCGTGCATGTGCGCGCGATCCTTGGCACGAAGAACGAACCGACGTGCAGCTTGGCTGTATAGGAAGGGCGCTGACCACTGTCTGTCAGCCCGAGCCGCAGTTCAAGCTTCAGAGAAGTGCTCCCGCTGGATTCTCGGGACGACACCACTCGCCCAGCTACAGACCAATGAGGCAGCGTGGGCCGACCTGCGGGACGGCTCCGTCGTAAACCACTGCTTGTCGGACTGTCCCAGTGCCCGATGAACAAATTGTGTTTATTGGTCTGCCTCTCTCCGGTGTTGGGGCACTTTAGGTGCAAGATTTCTTATGTATTGTAATCTCTGTCGCGTGTTACTGTGTATTATTTATTTATTTATTCAAATACCCCAAGGGCCCACTGGGGGCATTACATAGGAGGGGACAAATCAGATCACAGTTTTCAAAGGTAAAAAAGGACTTTAGGTGGTTAATACGTCAAGTTGAGAAAGAACACAACGACGTAAAAACTGTTACAAAAAATTCACAAATAACAAAGAAAAGAGAACATACTGGTTTGCAAGTAAGTAATATAAAAGAAGATCTGGTTACTGAACGCGCTGGAATTACAGATAAGTTAGCAGTTCCGATTGAAATAAGGAAAACTGGGTTATAGTAGCGATGCTGGAGGGCAACTCATTCCATTCTTTTATTGAGAAGCTTAAAGGCGAATTCTTGTACTTTTCCGTCCGAGCGAAGATGGGTTAACTTTGTAGATATGATCTGTGCGACGTGAAGTATGAAGTGGCGGTAAGATGTGCAACCGGGTAAATGATGTACTGCTGTGAAAGAGAGCATGAAAACAAGATAATCGGGCAAATTTTCTGCGCATTGCGAGGGGCGGCATGTAGAGCTCTTCCTTCAAATATGAAACGCTTTGAATTCTCGAGTACGATGATAAGATTAATCGCGCGGCTTTATTCTGGACGGCTTCGAGTATATTGGTGAGGGTGATTTGGTAGGGATGCCAAATGATTGACGCATATTCCAGTGAAGGGCGAACAAGAAAATTTAATGCTTGAAGCCTGGTGTCCCTGCCGGCTAGATATAAGTGCTGCTTCGGAAAGCCAGGTTTTCTTTGTGTTTAGATGTAAAAATTCAGGGGCACTTTGGCTCTCTAAAGTGCTGCAAGGCGAAAGCGTTTCCTGGCGCACTGTTTGTTTTTATTTATTTATCATTTTTCGTATTTTTTTTATTTTCTTATTTTCATTGTTTTTATTTTTATATTCATTTGTTATTACTTGTTTTTATTTTTGTTTATTTCCTTATTTTTATTTTTCCTTTCCTTGACTTTATTCCTCTTATTATATTTGTGAAACCCATGCATTCACTAGAGTCGCCTTTATTCATGCTCAGCCTTAAGCGTTCGTGGCGGAGTGGTAGTGTCTCCGCTTCAAATGCCAAAGGCTCTGGTTCGATTCCCACCCTCGGCGCCGTTTCTTTTTAAGCAGTGACGCCGAAAGGCGCACAAATCTGCCGACGCGTCTGCCGACACGGCTGCCGAAGCGTCTGCTAACGACAGCGTGAGGCATTAAAGGCTTTCGCCTTAATATATTCGATGTGGTCTGTCCATGTTAAGCTAGAATTTAGCAGGATGCCGAGGTATTTAACCGATGAAACCGAGTGTACTATGCTATCATTTATTATGTAGGTGTTTGGTTGTGATTTTGAAACAGAAGTGAATTTCAAATGTTTAGTCTTTTCTTTATTTATCTGCACCTGCCATTTGCCGCACCAATCTGTTAGCTTCTTCAGGTCAGAGTGCAAAGCTATATGACGTCGTTAGGACTAGATATATGTCTGTAAATTACACAGTCGTCGGCAAATATTTTTATATTAAAAATAAAAGCGGTCCCATTACTGAGCCTTGAGGGACGCCAGACTTGACAAGGGTTAGGCTGGAAATATGATTTAATTTAACCGCTTGAGAACGATTTGTTAGAAATTGTTCAAGCCATCGAGTTGATTTGGCGTCGAGTTCGATGCTGCGTATTTTCAGTGTTAGTCGTTTATGAGGTACATGGTCATCATCATCATCATCATCAGCCTGACTACACCCACTGCAGGGCAAAGGCCTCTCCCATGTCTCTCCAATTAACCCTGTCCTTTGCTAGTTGCCGCCACTGTATCCCTGCAAACTTCTTAATCTCATCCGCCCACCTAACTTTCTGCCGTCCCCTCCTACGTTTTCATTTTCTTGGTATCCATTCCGTTACCCTTAAGGACCAGCGGTTATCTGGTACATGGTAGATGGTAGAAGGCTTTTAACAGATCAATACAAATATCATCTACATATTGAGACAGGTGCAATGAATTATGAAGGTCAGTTCATCATCATCATCATCAGCCTGACTACACCCACTGCAGGCAAAGGCCTCTCCCATGGCTCTCCAATTAGCCCTGTCCTTTGTCAGGTGCCGCCATTGTATCCCCTCAAACTTCTTAATCTCATCCGCCCAGCTAACTTTCTGCCGTCCCCTGCTACGTTTGCTTTCTCTTGGAATCCACTCCGTTACCCTTCAGGACCAGCGGTTATCTTGCCTTCGCATTACAAGCCCTGCCCAAGCCCATTTCTTCCTCTTGATTTCAACTAAGATGTCATTATCCCGCGTTTGTTCCCTCACCCACTCCGCCCTCTTCCGATCTCTCAACGTTACACCTAACATTTTCCTTTCCATAGCTCGCTGCGTTGTTCTTAACTTAAGGTGAACCCTCTTTGTTAGCCTCCACGTTTCTGCCCCATAGGTGAGTACTGGTAGGATACAGCTGTTGTATACTTTTCTCTTCAGGGATATTGGTAAGCTACCATTCATGATCTGAGAGAACCTGCCATATGCGCTCCACCCCATTCTTATTCTTCTAGTTATTTCCCTCTCATGATCAGGATCTGCGGTCACTACCTGCCCTAAGTAGACATATTCTCTTACTACTTCCAGCACCTCGCTACCAATTGTGAACTGCTGTTCCCTTGCTATTCTGTTGAACATTACTTTGGTTTTCTGCATGTTAATTCTTAGCCCCACCGTTCTGGTCTGCCTGTCTAACTGATTGATCATGCTTTGCAGTTCTTGTCCTGAGTGGCTTAGCAAGGCAATGTCATCAGCGAATCGCAAATTACTCAGGTATTCTCCATTAACTCTTATCCCCAACTATTCCCATTCCAGTACCCGGAATACCTCCTGTAAACAGGCAGTGAAGAGCATTGGCGAGATCGTGTCTCCCTGCCTGACACCTTTCCGTATTGGAACTTTATTGCTGACTTTATGGAGAACTGTAGTAGCTGTGCAATCGTTATAAATATCTTCCAATATTTTCACATAACACTCTTCTACACCCTGATTCCGCAATGCCTGCATGAAGGTCCGTTACCAACTCATAAAGCTGTGCTTGGCGTCAACTGTGTTTGGCACTCATAAAGCTGTGTATCGTCTCTTTGTTGTATCAAATTTCTTTTCTTTGAGAACCATTGGCTCCGACCCATTCTCTGGCGTGCTTTAGACGAAAGCTGGGCACCAAACGACCGCTTCCCGTGTCACTTGGTAGCTAGTCTCCGGCTGAGCTTGCCACGTTGAGTCGAGGGCATCTCCTTCGAGTCCGAAACCGCTACCCCCCACACGCTCTAAGGGTGTCTGGGAACGCGCGCTAAAGTGCACGAAGTGATTACAGACGTCTTTGCTCGAACGAAGAGGTGTTATCACCGGTGACATCGTCGGAATAGGCCACAACCGCCGTGGCCATCATCACGAAGGATGGGCGGCTGCGCTTGTGCGGTTACTTCTGTCTCACGGATAATGCTGTGACCGTTATGGAGGAATAGCCGGTGGAACGGGTTGGCGACATCTTTGCGAATCTAAGCGACGGAGAACTTTTCAACACATTTCATTTTCGCAACCCCGATAATCAGCTGCTCACAGACGAAGACTCGAAGAAGCTAGCTGTTCTAAACTCGGACAAGGGCCTAATCTCCTTCACCAGAATAGCCTTCGGGGATTCCTCAGCGCAGGAAATCTTTCAGCGACACATGGAACCCGCGCTTAATTTCATTGCCGGGGTGGAGGTTTATCTGGACCACATTACTGTGGCTGAAAAGCCGAACGACTACAAGATTCTAGAGGAAGTGCTGCAACGTCTGATGGATCACGTCCTCCGTCTACACCAGAAAAAATGCAAGTTCCGCAGTAACAAGTTATGTTTCTCATGCAAGTTATGTTTCTCATGCACGTCATTGGTAAAAACGGCCTACGTCCTAAAAGTGACAACATCATAGCGCTGCTCGACACCCCACGCCCCAGCTCGGTGAGTGAAATGAACGCTTTTTAGGCCTTTTAAACTACTGGAAGTTTTTGCCAGACGTGTCAACTACAGGTGCCCTCATACGCTTTGTGGACGAATATCATGAAGCGGTTCTGGAACAAACGGCAGCAGATGGCTTTCAAAGCACGCAAGGCGGCAGTAGAGAATGCAAAACATGTGGTGCATTTCGACCCCAAGAAACCCCTTCGTTTAGAGTGTGATATGTCGATAATAGGTCCGGACCCGTGTTGTCGCCTTGAGTAGTCGGCGTTGATTACTTATGGGATTAAGATGGCGAGCGCTAAAAAAATGCCGAGACTTATTACCAGCTCGAGAAGGAGGCGCTGGCTCTCGTGTTTTGCGTAACAAGGTTTGGATTATCTGTATGAAAACCACTTCGAGCTGGTAACGGACCACACACAAATACAAATACCTTTATTTCAACATCAGAGATGTTAGGGGTGCACCCAAAAAGCCTATGACTGGCTTGACAGATGGGCGCACCCCCGTACTAAAAAACCGGCAGCAAAAGAACACGGATAGAGGAATAAAAGAAGACTACAGTGCATCGGTAAACATCATATTCAATAAAGATTAGTGAACATCCTCTTTCCTGTTCAGCCCGGACAAGAATCTTCCGCCGATGGTCACTGCCCGCATTCAATGCTGGGCCCCGCTGTTGGGAGGATACTGCTACAACCTGGCGTGTCCTAAAGCGTCAGAAAACATAAACGCCGATGCCGTCATCCGTCTCCCTTTTCCGCTGGAGTAGCACCAAGAGGAACAGAAAGACGCGCATCAGTATACATTATATGCTTCGACTGTGAAGGCGGCGCCCATAAGGGCCAAAGAGTTGGCGGCCCTGACCATCCGTGACCTTCTTTTGCAGCTAGTGCGAAATTGGATCCCGCATGGATGGCCGACCTACCTGACAGAGACAGAGGGGCAGTTCCGGCAGTTCTTAAAAAAAAAAACGTCGTAGTTGGATGTCGATCTCACTTAGTGGGGGCATGCAACTGTCGTGCCGTCAGCGGCCGCTGTAGGTCTTCTCAAGCTCCTGCAAGAAACATTCAAGAATGGCAGCGATGAAAACTTTGAGCGAACCATTTTTTTTTTGGTTGCCAGGGCTAAATGCCGCTATCGAGAAGGCATTAAGCGAATGTAAGACATCTGCGGAAGCTAGAGTGATGCCTCTTGCGAAGATAGCGGCACCATGGCCGAAAAGAGTCCAGAACTGGTCCAGAGTGTTGGCTGGAGTTGTCTCAAGCACAAAATAAGCTCGGATGGTGATGGTAGCCTCAGCGAACGGCAAGCAACATTGCCACGCGGACCAAGTGCCATCGCACATCCCCCAGGGCCCCGACACGAAGCCACCAGTTTGCAGCGCAGCACCTGACACCCCTGACCAAACCTGGCCCAGGCCAGCCGACCTTGGGAGCCCCACTCCGGTGGTGTCGCCTCTCAATGAGCCACCGCCTCTTCGCCTGTCCACCAGGCAACGAAGTCCAGACGTCCACCTCAATGGCTGAATTGGTAAATGGGGCAGAAGTGCCGCGTGATGCAAGCTTGCCGCCAACCAGCCAGCAGGCAGCTATTCCTGTGATGACATCGAAAGCGAGAGCATGCTGCCTACCGCCCGGAATGTCGCCACGAGACAGGGGCGTAGCCCGGGGGTTGTCTGGTTGTCAGAACACCACCTCTCCCCCCCCCCCCCCCCCCCCCCCCCGACAATGTTATTCGCAACGTGCCGGTATATTAAAATATGAAAACGAAACAGTGAAAATAAGAACAGTATCGGTTTCCTGATAGCAATAGTTCTTGTCATTGAAAAAATAGTCAGCTGTCCCAGTTCACCAAATAAAACGTACCCTTTCAAGTCAACCTACTTTTTCATCCATTGCACTGAAAACAAAACGAGCATAACGAAAGTCTCTGACGGTGAGTGTACTTTAACTGATCAAACTGACATTGCTAATGCATTTAATTCCTTCTTCTCACGCCGCGGTTCCCCGCCTCCAAGTAGTTACTGTGGCCCTCGTCAATGCCCTCATTCTTTTTACTTGCGCCCTACTTCACCAGACGAAGTCTTCCAAATAATTTCTAGCCTAAAAAATACCGCTCCTGGGATCGATGAAATTCCTTCTTTCAAAGTAAAGCTGGTGGGTCGTGAGCTGTCTAATGTTCTTAGTCACATTATTAATTTAGTATTTAGGACTGGTGTTTTTCCAACTGAACTTAAAAAAGGTAAGGTGACGCCGATATTCAAGAAAGGCGGCAAAGAATGCCTAAGTAACTACCGTCCAATAACTATATTGCCTTTCTTTAGTAAAATAATAGAAAAGTTAATTGTTAATCGCATAATGAACTACCTCATTAAATTCCAGCTGTTAGCAGATCAGCAATTTGGATTCCGGCCTAATTACTCCACAGAACTAGCTTTAATCGAATTCACAGACAGTATTAAGCAATATATTGATAATGGGTTGTTTGCCGGTGCTGTTTTCTTAGATTTCACCAAAGCATTTGACACAGTTAACCACACTATACTGTACACTAAATTAGAATCTCTAGGCATCTGTGGGCCTGCTTTAGCTCTTTTACGCAGTTATCTCACTAACCGTATACAAGTTGTCCAGCTACAAGAAACATTGTCTTCCCCTTTAACTATTAATTTAGGAGTGCCATAAGGTTCCATTCTAGGTCCGCTTCTTTTTCTCATTTTCATCAATGACTTACCTTTGTCCTTAATTAACACAAGATATATACTTTACGCGGATGATACGACATTATTCACTCAGGATAGCAATTTCACAAGCCTAATAAACAAATTAAAAATGGACTTACAGAATATTGTTTTATGGTGTGAAAATAACTTACTACAACTTAATCCTACAAAAACCATTTTCATGATATTCCGCTCTCATCAAAAGCATGTCATTCCGAGCCCAGCCATTTATCTGGGACATCATGTTATCACTGCCTCCGAATCCGTTACATTTCTCGGCATCACGCTTGACTGTCATCTAAAATTTCATCTACACACCAAATCTATCAGTAAAAAAAATTTCATTTGGAATAAGGGTGTTAATAAAAACTAGACTTTTATTTCAACGCCATGTTCTCTTATCCCTGTACTATGCTTTCATTAACAGTCACCTTAATTATTGCCTATCATCATGGGGTAATACCTATTCATGCCATATGTCATGTATTTCTCATCTTCAAAATCAAGCGCTTCGAATTTTATCTTTCAGCCCATACACAGCCACTGCTTCACCTCTTTACTGTGACCTAAACATTCTGCCATTGAAATGCCTCCTTAATCTTAGGTTAGGTCTTCTAATCTACCGCGCTCGCAATAATAACAATCAACTTCTCTGTTTTTCCGTATCTTTCCTTTCTAATAGCAATAACACTAGATTCTCTGAACAAAACAATATGCTTCTACCAAAAGTGAACACAAAAAATTCAGGGGGCACTTTGACTGTCTAAAGTGCGTAGAGGCGAAAGCGTTTTCCGCACCACTTTCAGTGCTTCTGTGGCACTGGTGGCGTCACATGTAATTGAGTACTAATTACTAAGTGATGACAAATCACTAATTAATGGTTAAGTACTGATTAATGCCTGAATACTAATTAACTGCTAATTAAGCTTAAGCTTCGCCTTTAGGAGTGGAACGCGACAGCGTGGTGCAGCGCTACCAGGGAGTCCACGGAATGCCACCACCCGTTCGGCGCGATGCCTTGCCGTTTCAACGCAACGGTTTTTGAGGAAAGGAAATGGCGCAGTAAATCTCTGTCATCTCGGTGGACA
Organism: Amblyomma mixtum; assembly: GCF_055824585.1. NCBI lineage: Eukaryota > Metazoa > Arthropoda > Arachnida > Ixodida > Ixodidae > Amblyomma > Amblyomma mixtum. The sequence goes on from NC_143021.1 coordinate 125,947,812, forward strand.
CCTGAACCGCACTGTAGAGGAACGGAGGAAGTGGGAGTGAAAGAAGAAAGACGAAGATGGCCCGTAATGAAGAAAATGAAAATTGTATTTGAGTAAAGAAAATTACGCAGTAACTGTCTCACATATCTCGGTGGACACCCGCCAAAATTCAGGGGGGGGGGGGGGGGGGGTGCACTTTTTGACCTAAAGTGTGGTCACTGATGTGTGGTTAAGATGTTAAGCTTCGCCTCTAAGAGTGGAACGCGAGAGCGTCTTGCAACGCTGCCAGGGAGTCCATAGAACGCCATCGCCCATTCGGTTCTACGCCTCGCTCGTCGGTAAATTGGTTTTTGAGGAAAGGAAATGTATTTCTCTCTCATATCTCGGTGGACACCTAAACCTCGCCGGAAGGGAAGGGAGGAGGATGGCAGTGAGCGAAGACACCGTATTCACTAGACGTGCCTTTGTTCATTCCAAACCCTCGAGCTGGCATGGCGGAGTGGATAGCATGCTCGTCTCGCACTCCGAAGACCGGGGTTCGATTCCCGAGCTCGACCAATTTCTTACTAGGTTTTATTTATTTATATGGCCTGACTAGACAAGTTAATTAGGCTAATTGGGTAATTAAGCAATTAACTAAGCTCAGTCCCACTTACTTGGAGCATCACTATATGGTCCCTTCAATTGGTTGCATGGTTACTAGCCAAAGTACAATTGGCCCCGTTTGAAATTGGCGCACTGTGACGTCACGACCGTTTCGACCAACTGAAAAGCGTGACATTCTCTGTCGACAACTGCTGCTTACAACGATGAGACATTAAAGGCTTTCACCTTAATATGGAAAACAAACTGCTTTTTTCTCCGCCATCAAAACCTGGAATTCATTACCACTAGCAATCAAATCCGCACGTTCGCAGCCCGCTTTCTACACTTTACTAAAAAAACATCTCCTATCAACCCATTCAGCTTCATGCCATGCTTAAGGTTGCCTTCATCTTATTTTCTGTTCCCCACTCTGGCAGCAAACGGTCATATTGTTAATCTTCTGGAACCTCTTTTTTTTCTCCGCCTGTGTATTATATCTGCATTTATTCAATGCCCATTGTTATCTGATGTCTTTTTGTGTTCTTTCTATTGTTCTTATGTTCTGCTATTTTATGCCTTTTTTGTTAAATTATGCCCGCTAACTATTGTATAACTTACTCATTGCCGCAAATTACACTAATAGGTTTTAACTTGATTGTATACTTTTATAGCTCCTCTGCAAAAATTATGCACTTTCCTTATGTATTCCTGATGGGAGGTCCCCCAGACAGTTTTCACTTTGGAACCTCCTACTGTCCTACTTTTTTATGAAACTTACAACTCATTTGTATTTCGTTTTAATAAACCTTCAAACCTTCAAACCTTCTCGTCATAAACCAGCGCGAAAATAAAAAGAGCATTTTTTTAAAGCGCCTCTGCGTCCGGGCGCAGGTTCACACGCAATGGGTAGAAGAGAGAGACTTTAATGAAATACAGAGAATTTAGCCGGCGTTAAAAAATCGCTGGTATGCTACTCTGCCTAGGGAGGGGCATTATGGAGATAAAGACAGAAGGAGAGCAGTGTGGAAGAGATAAAAAAAAAAACGAAGATAAAATGCGGCCATGAAATGGGTGCTAAGGATGCAATGGCGAGTATTGATGTAACCTAAGGAATGATGGAGTGCATAGTCCGACAAATGGGCTGACGAAGTTCACTCCATGAAGAATGCATGAAGGTAACGTGCAAGTGAATTTAAAGCTTATCGAGATGTGCCCCTAACAATGGACAAAGTTTTAGGTCCCTTAGCCTGCCTTAGGCAACAGAGACTTGCAATGAACTTTCTATTTACATATTTAAAAGCTTCTCACGAAGATGGAGGATGCGCTCCAAAGACTGGAACTATTCACATGTTTTCAGATCGGCAACACTTCTGGATTAGCTGAAGTGCAGTGCATCCTCTCATTGGCCTTGAACTGGTTGCGATTGCAATTTGCAATTTGCAATTTTTTTTATTGTTAAAGAACGAGTAAATCTCGAACGACAAATTGACGGGGCGTAGGCTTTTTTATGTCATATGGGCGACTAATAGCAATACTCGAAGCACACGCTGTCCTAAAAGCGAGTAATCGCAACGTGGTGTGAGAAATCGGTAAACTCTCATGCAGGTTGCATAAACGTATTGTCACGAATATGCATAAACAAGACTGCAGAAATGAAGAAACAGGTTGAGTCCTTCGCCGGTAATTCCAACCATTATGATTTTTTCGCCAAGGAATCAAGCGCTTGAAGTCGCTTGCAACTGCTCCTATTTTCAGTGATAATTAGAATCTAAGGATAACGTTCGGCATTACTCCTACACTGTCTCCGGAAATTACTTTAAATGCGAACCCTTCGCATCCCTTACCTCCCGCGCTCTGTGGTGACCCGTTGATTTTCAGCAGTTTTGCACGACCTCGGATTGCAGTTTTTTCTCCACAGGCTGTGGCGAGCAAAGCAAAGGAGATGCTGTTTGTTAGGTTGCTTACTTGGTTATTTCGAGAATACTGCCGATTGGCTCTCAGTGTTATGGCAGAAGTAGTACATCATATGAAAGTACAGAAAATGACAGGAAAGAGGAGGTCAAGGTGAAGTGTGCAGCGGTGTAAAATCAACCAAAAGTATAAGAGCAAAGTAGAAACAAGCAAATCATACAATCCCAAAAAGATAAGGAGCACGACAGCAAATAAAATGCACTGCACATTATACGCTGTTGTATATTTTTCCGTCCGCCAAGTGCAACGAAGAGAACAACCAGTCTTTCGTAATGCAGTGGCAGAGGGAAAGCATCGCAGGTAAATCGCATATTTCAAAAAGCCGGAACCTTGCTTACCTCTTGCTTTTTTCAGGACAGTCAGATTTTTTAAACGTTTAACAAGCTGTTGCATAGTTCATTAAGTATTTAAAGGTAAAGTATTTGTCGCTTATGTAAGATAGACGCATATAGCATACAATGGACAGGACGGGCGCTATTTATATCTTTACGCAACAGCGCCGAACTCTCATATCACGCATTCAGGACAGCCGACGCATAGCGTTGTTGCCAGGAAGAAACAACGGCAAAGATGGTTAAAAGGCTATCCCCAACTTGGTAAGAAAGCCGTCGGCGCCACGGCATCCATCCGTCCCTTGTGGTTCATTGCGTGATTGCAGCATGCAGACAACACTGGCTGCCCACACATGCCTACCGCAAGTGTTTTGATAAACGTCGGCAAACGTTTTTTTGCGTGGCGGAATGCATGCAGCCGGCAAGACAACCACGTGCTAAGGAAACTGTTTCAATTCGGAGACTTTCACTTAAACATTCTGCGCATTATTGCTGGCGCGGACTACGTGACATTTCTGCGGTAGTTTTTATTGCTGTATGTCTATTAGCTATCCTTTATTTTTCTTTCCTTGGCAGGAAGGCGCTCTGCATGTGGACAATTTCTGGATGTCACTAGGAAGCTACGGTATCTACAGCCTAAAATTCACCGGCGGCGACAAGTAAGTCCGTTTAAGAGCGCCTGTTCTCATTGCTGACGTCCCTGGCCTACGTGTAGGCGTGGCTGCGATTGTCGGGAATCCGCATATGGCTGTTTTTGCCGAAAGCGTTATACGAGGAGTATTACTTGCAGGGACCCTGAAATGGTTTCGTCATTCATATTCTAATGCAACAGCTCTGTAGCGGTGATCTCTGCGGGTATTCTAGTCGAATTCAAAAAGCTGCGCGTGGAACGAAGAATTTACAAACAATTTTTCAATCTTGCCGCTCACAGCCGATTAGGCCGACACCTCACCGCACGTTTTTAGCCGCCCCTGCTCAGCGACCTAAAACTCGGGCAGCCTGGGCATAGACTTGGCGACCCTTATCATTGGCTCTGTCCGCTAACGACGCGCGCAATTTTTGCAACTCTTCCGCAACTTAGCACTGATGTTCCTTGAAATACAATTTTATTGATTGCTTATTCTTTTTTAAAACACACGTATATATACGTGTGTAAGAATACAAAGGTAAGAATTCAGAGCTTTTCATGAAAGTAATATAGTACTCCCGGCGGAGAAGCAAATCCATCTGCTCACAAAAGCACGTGCTATCGTAAAATCTTTGCGCCCGCCTATGCGAGCCTCCTAGCTGCGCCGACGAGTCGCTGCTGTCCCTGTCGTCGTCCTGTCGATCTCGGTATGGCGTGCACTGATAAGGCTCAAAGCCCATCTTAGCGGTGGCTGGACGCCGCCGCGCTTCGAGCTCCGGATGCACGCCGTTCGAGCAGATAGGCTAAAGCAGGGGACACATGTGCGAAACGCACCGCACCAATCGTCGCTTGCGAACTGCCGCCCCACAGCAAGCAGGGACACACGGACCGGTGAGCATCGCTGCGCCGCTCTACCCAAGCGCCGCCCACAAAAGATGTCGCACTTCGCCGCCGGGCAGCAGTGCCCGAGCGCTGCTTGGGATGGTGTACAAATATCGCAAGAAAAGACCAGATCGCCTTGTTATCAGAAAGACTGCCAGCGATACCCCAGCAGCGACAAAGCATGACTTGTTATGTTGGGAGCTTTCGGCAACGGCGCCGCTCGCGGGCTCTCCGAGCGATGACCTCGGAGAGCTTGGCAAATAGCTGTTCAGGGCTCCTGTAAGAAGATCTGCACTTCTTAAAAATGAGGTTCTGAGTTATAAGAGCTCTTTTTTCGACGTAAGGTTGTCAGCGGTGTAGCGCATCGCAAAACAACTATGATGTGCTAACTAGTAGGCTGGCTAACTAATAATGAAAGTTAACGTTTTAACAATTACTGTTAGTCTCCTTATATATGGAGAGCCGTGTATTCCACAGTAAATAGCATACATAATGTTTCTAGAATTTTGATAAGGCATTAACTCTCGGCGTTGAGGCCCTGCAAAGTTTGTTTACATTGCGCCAAAATGCATGCGCTTTTCGAAAAGTTTACAGGAAAAGCAACCGCTCAAGTGCACGTAATTTGAGAGCAAGGCAAAATAACTTGCGCCACAGCGTGCAGGGTTGTCCCTCTCCTAACTGGCCATGGTTGTTTTCCCTCGTACTTCCATCGTTTTGCCCTCCTTCCTTCGCCTTCTTGTCCATGCGGGGCAGCTGTGGGGGATGTTCTTCATTACCTGCGTGCCTGTCCTCTCACCGCAGACATAGCAGCAGGGCTTCCCGGCTATCCGCACTTTCTTTCCCCTCATGACTTCCCCTCTTTGTTAGGTTCCCCTCGGTCTCGTCCGTTGTTTATTCGCGTTGCTGTTCGCGTTTCTTCCCTTCTTTCACCTGTCTCTCGTGTTTATTCCCGCCCTGATGGCTCGTAGACGTCCCTGCCATTTCTGTGCCTCCCCATGTCTCATGTGGTCGGGGGCACCATATTGTCACGTTGTAGTGACGGCAGTCCAGCGGTCAGGAAGACACCAGAAAGACTTGCAAACGAAGCTCTTTATTTGGGCTGACTTTCGCCCGCAAAAGAACTGAATCACTCGGTGGCAGCGTAAGCAACAAGCGTGCTCGTCAATCGTCTAACTACGAATGCCTGCTGCTCGCGGCATCGTTCAGTTTAAAGCCGGCAAGGAAACTTCGAGATAACTGGTCGAGATCATCTAGAGTAATCTGGAAACACGTAGATGCAGCTCGGCATAGGTGTGATCAATCGAGATTAGTCCGGTCGCTTCTCGCGTCACGAACAAATATGATAACACCCCTTTCCTACCGCCTTGCGCGAACGAACGGACGCTACAATGATACGTGGCATTACCCCCATCCCAAAGAAGCATCGTCTCGATGCTTTCAAATGAAAATAAACGCGGAAAATGCAAACTTCGAGTCCTTCAGCGTTCATAATAAGGTTTGAGGGCAGCGGTAAAAGCTTCAAGTCTGGCCGTGTCGTCGTCGTAGTTGTCGTCATCGTCGTCGTCGTAGGGGCCGTCGTCGTCGTAGGGGCCCTCGTCTGCGTAGGGGGCCGTCGTCGTACGGGTCGTCGTCGTACGGGTCGTCGTCGTAGGGGTCGTCGTCGTAGGGTTCGTCGTAGTTCTCGTCATAATTGAGGAATAGTCTTGTGTTTTCGTCGATGGAAGATGTTAGTTCTTGCGCTATGAAGTTACCTCGCCTCCAGAGGCTGCTTTATTCAGTTTAACCTTCGGGGGCTGGGGGACCGCCCACGCACGGCGTAGCCTCGGCTAGGAGATACAAAGTGCGCGGACGATGACGACGGGGAACGTGATAGGCGGCTCGGCGATGAGTATTCTTCCCGACGCAAAAACTCCTCGAATTCGGCTGGTCGCTGGCCGGGTCGGGGTCGTGGAGCGTCGTAAGAGAACCCTCGGATGCCCCAGTCGTCTGTATGGGCAGTGCCGGAGGACGTGACCGGCTTCGCCGCAGTGGAAGCATAGTGGGCGGCGCTGGTCGGGAGTTCTCCACTCGTCGCATTTCCTCGGCTGTTTGCGACGCTCGTAGGACGGGCGGGTTGGGGCGAGAGGGCGGCGGTCCAACGCAGCTGGCTGAGGGCGATAGGGGCTTGAGTCCCGTCTTCAAAGTGCAGGACGGCGCACAGCTGCGGCGTAAGTCATAGCTGGGGGCTCCATAGGCTGCGTGGTGGTCGGCGTCACACCCAAGGCCTGTTGAACTTCATCCCGGATGGCGTTTGTGAGCGATGAAAGCTGCGGCTTAGTTCATCATCATCATCATCATTTTATTCCAACATCAACATTACAGATGCTGAGGACCGTGAACAAAAAGCCTCTAGCTGGGCTTGACGGGGTTCACGGCCCCTAAAAATCATGGCATTGGCAACAAAACTAGGATACAAACACAACGCATCAGACATGGGAGGATGTGGCACAAATTCAGGACATAGGCAAAACAATTACAAGATTAGTAGAGTGTTTAATGAATTATACAATGTACGGTGTAATACAGAAAAAGGTAGAAAGTGCAATTATTGTGGCTATGATATATTTACAACAAAAAAAAAACAGTATTGTGGCTATGAAGCAACTCGTTTGTTTAGAAGCGACGGGAGCATATTATGTAGCATCTGGTATCCATAGTTAGTGCGTGCTCGAGGTAATTCCCACAGTTCAGTACTGCGGGTATTCCGTGTTTTTCGTTTAGGTGTCAGGTTTGCTATGCCGCCTAAAATGTTTTTATTCTGTTTAATTCCGTTAGAATAACGCTTAAGGAGCATTGTTTTATAAATGTCAGGAAGTGTGATAATATTTAGTTCCCGTTGGCAGCAATCGGCGGAGCTCCTCTCCTCTTCAAGGCGAAGAAGACGTACCTAATTTTCATGGCATCGTCCCAGTTGTTAAAGACAGCCACACGGTCGAACTGTTCCAGCCATTCTTCGGCCGAAGATTGGCCGAAGATTGGTGGCACCCGGGGCTGCTGAAGAATGATTGGAGTCATCGTCTGGGGCAAGCTCATGGTAGACGTTGCTGCTGACTTCCGCTTCCGGGTAGGGTCCGGCAGAATCCCGAACTCAGGTGCGTCCCCTTGCAGGCGTCGGCTTGCGCGGTGGATTGGACTCAGGTCCTGCGGTAGATGACTCAGAGGGCTGGCGTCACGACTTGTAGGGGGTGTCCGGGACATGAAAGGCTACCCAGCACCTCCACCATATGTCACGTTGTAGTGACGGCAGTCCAGCGGTCAGAAAGACACCAGAAAGACTTGCAAACGAAGCTCTTTATTTGGGCTGACTTGCGCCCGCAAAAGAACTGATTCACTCGGTGGCGGCGTAAAAAGAGAAGTTTATTTTTTCTAATGTCAACAAAAATACAAAGCAAAACTGTTGAACTCAATGCTCTGATCAGTCAAACACATGCGCAGTGAGGCAGCACTGAGCACGTCAATAAGGCAGTAAGAAAGCCGACAATCGACCGCCGCGCAGGACGATGAAATATGTCGACCATTTGCGCAAGAACTCAGCCTCACTCATTGACAGTGCGTCCACGCATGCTTGCTCAAAGAGGCGCGTGCGTAGGCGCTGCAACATTGGAAACATTGCTCTTTGCGGACGCCCATTTAAGGAAGCCGCTCCACGCTGCCGCCACAAAACGAACATGCCGACACACAAGAGCATATTTGTGAACAGTTCGCGTGAACAAGTGCGCGCTTCGAGGCGGGTTAAAAACATCCGTGACACTAGTACCCAAAAGGTGCTCGCCACTACACAGTAGACCATAGCGTGCCGCAACGTTTCTAAAAGACCGCATTGCGGACATCGGGCGGAGGGCGCCACGCCCCACGCCGCAAGGCGGTCTCTTGTGGGCAGGACCCGCCAGCCTCGCAGCCAGCCGAAGTCCCTGACATCTGCAGGAAGCGCAGCTGAGGTCAGTTGGCGCCAGCGTGCCCGTCTCGTTTTCTGGAGTTGTTCGCGGGTCAGCTCAGCGACCGTTAGTGCTTCACACATCCTGGAGGGCGGGGTTTCATCAACATCCAGATCGGGCACGCTGGCAGAAAACGACGCCACTGTGCGACGCACGTTAACGAAAAATGGCGGCGGCTGCTCGGCTGCAGGGCCAACCACGTATTGTGTAAAAAACACATTACGCGCTGTTCCCAGAAAGTATGCGATGAGTGTTTTCCTGGGATAGTCTGGGTTGCGCACAAGATCGCGTACTCCTCGCAAGGCGAGCACATTGCACATGGTGCGGATGCAAGGTATACCAAACCCACCCATGTACGATGAAGGCGCATGAACATTCGTGACGCAAGTTCGGTTTTGCCCGCCCAAACGAAAGAGCCACAGGGCGAGGTTAGCCTGCGAGCAAACGCGTGCCGTGGGTTTGCGATGCGGGCGACAAAAAAACATGCGGCTAGGATTGTAGACTTAACTATATAGCAGCGCTCTGCCATTGAAAGGCGGTAAGTTGACGCCACCGAGAGGCGTTTCTCAGCGTTCGTGCGGAGGTTAGTCCAGGTTTCGCGGGCTACTTCTCCGCTGGCGAGGAATACTACTCCCAGGACATTCACTCCCTGCACCCACTCCACCTCGCCCGCAAGGTTCGGTGTGAAGGTGCCAAACCTTAGTGCCTTGCTTTTTCCCCTGTTCAATAGGGCCCCCGATATCTCGCTGTACTGGAGAAACAGCCGCGAAAAAGCGGCGTAGCTATCCTCGTCCTTGAGGAAAAGCGACACGTCGTCGGCGTAGGCCGAAACCTTGATTTGGCCCTGGCCAGGCACAGGGAAGCCGCGTATGGATGGGCTGCTGTTAATGCGCCGGATGAGTGGATCCAGGCATAATACGAAGAACGCTGGGGAGAGAGGGCATCCTTGCCTTATGCCCCGGGTGACTGAGAAGGGAGCGCTCTGGTGGCCGTTTACGGAGAGACAAGCATTCAGGTCTGCGTAAAGTAAGCGCAGCCTGCTGACAATTTGCGGTGGGAATCCGAAGGCTTCGAGGACTCCGAACAGATACGAGTGTTCCACCCGATCGAATGCTTTCGCCTGATCAAGCGAAACAAAGCACCCGCTGAAGCCCGTCCTGCTGGCAAATGTGAACAGGTCTCTTGTGAGTGCCAGTGCATCAAACACAGAGCGGTCAGGCACGCTGCTGGTTTGAGCCCGGTGGATTAGGTGAGGCAAGATCGTCCGCATTCTTGTGTTCAGTAAAGATGCGACTATTTTGTAGTCTGCGTTTAAGAGGCTTATGGACCGCCATGCTTGCGGGTCGGAGGGGTGACTCCCGCTTTCGGAATGAGTATGATGCGACATTCGCGGAAAGAGTTTGGTCGTAACCCATCCGCGAGGAAGCCGTTGACCATCTTCAGCAGCGCTCCTTGGACCTGGTAAAAAAACTTCGAATAAAAACTTGTTGGAATGCCGTCTGGACCGGGGGCAGAGGCTGCATTCGTACTCTGCAGGATGGCGTGCAGCTCTTGGCTTGTGGCTGGTGCGCAAAGGTTTTCATGCAACTCTTCAGCTACTCGTGGCAAGTTTCCAAAATACCTTTGTAGAAGCCCGTCATAACCATATTGAAGATGTAGCCAACTGTCCGTAGAGAACAGGTTCGAAAAGTGGCTTGCGAAGATCGTGCAGATATCGGCCGTGGTTTTGCTTTGGGTGCCGTCTGGGAGTGTCACGAAAGGCACAGTAGCGGGAGCGAATTCCTCTGCCGTGCCTGCGCGTACGTGTCGTAGCACAGCCGGGTCTGATATCGGCCGTCCGAGCTTGTGTGCACGACTAGCTGCCCGTGATGACTGACAGAGCAACACGTGGTAACGTGCCTTAAGTAGACTCAGGTAATCGCTCATGGCAAAGGTTAAGGGTGCTCCCCTCTGCACTATACGGATGCGCTTGAGGGTGTCATTCAGTGCATGATTTATCCGGCGTCTGCGGTCTTGACCGGCCGCCACCAGAGTTGCCTGCCAACGTGCCTTGAGTGTGTCCCATGAATCAGTCGCAACGAAGCTCTTGCACGATGCGGCCAACGCCGTACGCAGTGACGCCATGCTTTCCGGGTCTACCAGTAGGCTCGTGTCCATGCGCCACGTAACAGTACGTGGGGTGTCCTCACCAAAGTCGAGCCTGACTGACAAGGGGTGGTGATCGGAAATCACCGGCGTGCCTGCAGGCAACGCGAGAACTTCGCAGCTAACGACAAAAGAAGCGAGCTGTGGTGGAAAATAGAATTTGTCTATCCGACTCGCTGACTGTGCTCTCTCCCACGTCCCTCCAAAGACATCCCCGTGAAGCTGCACCCACGCGTCAGACAAGCGGAACTGAGTCACGAGATCTCGGAGCGCGGGGGCGCCGGAATAACGGCGACCGTGACCCTGTCCGCGGACGGCACGGTCGATGTTAAGAACACAATTGAAGACACCGACTATAAAAGTGGGGTAGGGATCAAGGAGGAATGAGTCGAGGCGCTCAAAAAAATCGAACTACTAGACTGCCGTGCTGGCGCGTATACAACCAACGCACGTACCCGCCGCTGGTTTAGTGTGAAGTCGACCGCAAGAGTGCGGCCGTCCAGCCCGAAAGTGCAATGAGCACCCGCGCGCAGGCAGGGGTTTACAAAGACGACACCAACAACGCACATATGAGAGTCAGTGAACGAAAAATAAGCAAAAACAGAAAATCTGGCGGTGAAATTCAGCACATCAAGGGAAGTACGAAAATTGCATTCCTGTAAAAACAGGATGTCGACGCCCCTAGCCCTGGCAAAGTGCATCACCTCTCTCTGTCTGTCTACGGATTGAAATCCCCGAACATTCAGGGAGAGGAGATGCACAACCGCCATGACTGCCAAGAGCACCGACGGCATAACATACAACCTAAAGAGCGCTGCCATGTGCGGCACTTGACGCGCACGGCACTTCTTTGCTGCAACGTTCATTAACAGTCCCTTCGGATTCCGATGATTGGGGGTGGGCACGTTTGAAGCCAGGTCTGGAAAAGTCCATATTTTCGGGGTCGTCGGCGCTTGTGCCCTCGCTCACCGGTTGCTGCGTGGTCTTGGCGACGCTCGCAGCTGAAGCCGATGCCGACGCCAGGGTCGCCGATGGGAGGGTGTGGCTGGCTGGTGACGGGAAGCGCGCGTCGTCCGCACCTCCAGGAGTCGTCGGTCCTGACACCTGGCCGCACGTCAAGTCGCCTGTCAGGCGAAGCGGCGTGACTTTGTCCGCCATCTCCTCCAGGTCGTCCGACGTCACGCTCGACTCGTCGCTGCTGCTCACGGTGTCATAGGTGTCTGTGCCGGGTGGCGGCGTCAAGGGTTCCCCAAAAAGAGCAGCGAACGGCTCCAGCTCGTTTAAAGGCGTCCCCTCGCGCTGCTCCTTCACGGGAACCTCCGTCGCGGGGGCGGGCTCGGGCTCCCTCGGGCTGCTCGTTGCAGGGTCCACGTCGGCAACCGACGTCCGGACGGTGGGTGTGCTCCGCGTTTCTGTGACCACGTTGTCCTTGCCCGGATCTTTCCTCGAGGCGGCGGCCGCCGCATAGGACCGTGGTCGCAGGCAGTCTGCTGTGGCGTGGCTTCCGCCGCAGCGCCTGCAAGCCGCTCCGCCTCCGGCCGTGTCGTGGCCGAACACCTCGCAGCGAGTGCACCGCGGCGTTCGACACGCCGCGCCGATGTGGCCGTCCTGCCCGCAGCGGGAACACACCTTCCGGACGCCTCAGTAGTCAAACATGACGCGGTGGCCCTGGACAGTCAAGAAGTTCGGCACCGCCTGCTTCATCTCGATCCGGACAACGCGCGTCCCGTTGCCGACGTGACGACGGCCCTTGAGGACGGGATGGGTGATGTCAAGCACCTTGCCGTAGGAGCTCAGTGCCGCTGCCAGCGCCGCGTCTCCCACGAACAGCGGCACACGAAAAGCCGTCACGTGGACCACGGCAGGACCCACGCAGGCTACTGGGACGGAAGTGCCGTTCACGTTGAAGGCGCCTTCCACGAGCATCTTCTCCGCCGCCGCAGCCGAGGCCATGGCGACGCAGAACTTCATGCCTCCATGGTGCTGGAGGCTCTCTAGCCCTTTCGGGCCGACAACCGACTCGATGCCGTCGACGATGTCGTCAGCTGTCGCGTCGGAAGTAACTGTGAACGAAAAACAATGCGCCTTTGGGGGCGGCGCACGGAACACCGGAGGGGCAGCAGGTCCCGGGCCTCCCATGACGTCACGGGTGGCCGGCTGGGCTGCTGCTTGCACGACCTTCACGCAGTTTGCCCGAGCACCGGCAAAGGCACGGCGCCTGGGCAGGGAGGCTGGTTGCGGTACCTCCGGGTCGCAGTGGATCAGGGCCCGCCTGCACTTATCGTTGAAACTTCTCAGCAAGCCAGCGCGGAAAAAACATCGCTGGTTCTGGAAGAGCTCGGGCATAGAAAGAGAAGTTTATTTTTTTCGAAAGGAACAAAAATACGAAACAAAACAGTTGAACTGAAGTCTGATTTTTCAAGCACATGCGCAGTGACGCAGCACTGAGCACGTCAGTATGGCAGTATGAAAGCCGACACTCGACCGCCGCGCAGGACGATAAAGTATGTCGACCATTTGCGCAAGAACTCAGCCTCGCTCATTGTCAGTGCGTCCACGCATGCTTGCTCAAAGAGGCGCGTGCGGAGGCGCTGCAACATTGGAAACATTGCTCTTTGCGGACGCCCATTTAAGGAAGCCGCTCCACGCTGCCGCCACAAAACGAACATGCCGACACACAAGAGCATATTTGTAAACAGTTCGCGTGAACTAGTGCGCGCTTCGAGGCGGGTTACGAACATTCGTGACACTAGTACCCAAAAGGTGCGCGCCACTACACAGTCGAACATTGCGTGCCGCAATATTTCTAAGAGACCGCACTGCGGGCATCGGGCGGAGGGCGCCACGCCCCACGCCGCAAGGCGGTCTCTTGTGGGCAGGACCCGCCAGCCTCGCAGCCAGCCCAAGTCCCTGACATCTGCAGGAAGCGCAGCTGAGGTCAGTTGGCGCCAGCGTGCCCGTCTCGTTTTATGGAGTTGTTCGCGTGTCAGCTCAGCTACCGTTAGTGCTTCACACATCCTGGAGGGCGGGGTTTCATCAACATCTAGATCGGGCACGCTGGCAGACAACGACGCCAGTGTGCGACCCACGTTAACGAAAAATACCGGCGGCCGCTCGGCTGTAGGGCCAACCGCATGTTGTGTAAAAAGCACGTTACGCGCTGTACCCAGAAAGTATGTGAAGAGTGTTCTCCCGTGATAGTCTGGGTTGCGTACAAGATCTCGTACTCCTCGCAAGGCGAGCACATTGCACATAGTGCGGATACAAGGTATACCAAACCCACCCATGTACGATGGAAGGCGCATGAACATTCGTGACACAAGTTCGGTTTTGCCCGCCCAAACGAAAGTGCCACAGGCCGAGGTTAGCCTGCGAGCAAACGCGTGCGGTGGGTTTGCGATGCGGGCGACAAAAAAACATGCGGCTAGGATTGTAGACTTAACTATATAGCAGCGCTCTGCCATTGAAAGGCGGAACGTTGACGCCACCGAGAGGCGTTTCTCAGCGTTTGTGCGGAGGTTAGTCCAGGTTTCGCGGACTACTTCTCCGCTGGCGAGGAATACTACTCCCAGGACTTTCACTCCCTGCACCCACTCCACCTCGCCCGCAAGGTTCTGTGTGAAGGTGCCAAACCTTAGTGCCTTGCTTTTTCCCTGTTCAATAGGGCCCCTGATATCTCGCTGTACTCGAGAAACAGCCGCGAAAAAGCGGCGTAACTATCCTCGTCCTTGAGGAAAAGCGACACGTCGTCGGCGTAGGCCGAAACTTTGATTTGGCCCTGGCCAGGCAGAGGGAAGCCGCGTATGGATGGACTGTCGTTAATGCGCCGGATGAGTGGATCCAGGCATAACACGAAGAATGTTGGGGAGAGAGGGCATCCTTGCCTTATGCCCCGGGTGACTGAGAAGGGAGCGCTCTGGTGGCCGTTTACGGAGAGATGAGCGTTCAGGTCTGCGTAAAGTAGGCGCAGCCTGCTGACAATTTGCGGCGGGAATCCGAAGGCTTCGAGGACTCCGAACAAATACGAATGTTCCACCCGATCGAATGCTTTCGCCTGATCGAGTGAAACAAAACACCCGGTGAAGCCCGTCCTGCTGGCAAATGTGAACAGGTCTCTAGTGAGTGTCAATGCAGAAAACACAGAGCGGTCAGGCACGCTGCTGGTTTGAGCACGGTGGATTAGTTGAGGCAGGATCGTCCGCATTCTTCTGTTTAGTAAAGATGCGACTATTTTGTAGTCTGTGTTTAAGAGGCTTATGGGCCGCCATGCTTGCGGGTCGGAGGGGTCACCGCCCGCTTTCGGAATGAGTATGATGCGGCATTCGCGGAAAGAATTTGGACGTAACCCATCTGCGAGAAAGCCGTTGACCATTTTCAGCAGTGCTCCTTGGATCTGGTAAAAAAACGTTGAATAAAAACTTGTTGGAATGCCGTCTGGACCGGGGGCAGAGGCTGCATTCATACTCTGCAGGATGGCGTGCAGCTCTTGGCTTGTGGCTGGTGCGCAAAGGTTTTCATGCAGCTCTTAAGCTACTCGTGGCAAGTTTCCAAAAAAACTTTGTAGAAGCCCGTCATAACCATCTTGAAGATTTAGCCAACTGTCCGTAGAGAACAGGTTCGAGAAGTGACTTGCAAAGATCGTGCAGATATCGGACGCGGTTTTGCTTTGGGTGCCGTCTGGGAGTGTCACGAAAAGCACACTAGCGGGAGCTAATTCCTCTGCCGTGCCTGCGCGTACGTGTCGTAGCAAAGCCGGGTCTGATATAGGCCGCCCGAGCTGGTGTGCACGACTAGCTGCCCGTGATGACTGACAGAGCAACACGTGGTAACGTGCTTTAAGTAGACTCAGGTAATCGCTCATGGCAAAGGTTAAGGGTGCTCCCCTTTGCACTATACGGATGCGCTTGAGGGTGTCGTTCAGTGCATGAGTTACCCGGCGTCTGCGGTCTTGACCGGCCGCCACCAGAGTTGCCTGTCAATGAGCCTTGAGTGTGTCCCATGAATCAGTCGCAACGAAGCTCTTGCACGATGCTGCCAACGCCGTACGCAGCGACGCCCCGCTTTCCGCGTCCGCCAGTAGGCTCGTGTCCATGCGCCACGTAACAGTACGTGGGGTGTCCTCACCAAAGTCGAGCCTGACTGACAAGGGGTGGTGATCGGAAATCACCGGCGTGCCTGCAGGGAACGCGAGAACTTCGCAGCTAACGACATAAGAAGCGAGCTCTGTTGGAAAATAGAATTTGTCTATCCGACTGGCTGACTGTGCTCTCTCAAACGTCGCTCCAAAGGCATCCCCGTGAAGCTGCACCCACGCGTCAGACAAGCGGAACTGAGTCACGAGATCGCGGAGCGCGGGGGCACCGCAATAACGGCGACCGTGACCCTGTCCGCGGACGTCACGGTCGATGTTAAGTATACAATTGAAGTCACCGACGATGAAAGTGGGGTAGGGATCAAGGAGGAATGAGTTGAGGCGCTCAAAAAAATCAGAACTACTAGTCTGCCGTGCTGGCGCATATACAACCAACGCACGTACCCGCCGCTGGTTTAGTGTGAAGTCGACCGCCAGAGTGCGGCAGTCCAGCCCGAAAGTGCAATGAGCACCCGCGCGCAGGCAGGGGTTTACAAAAACGACACCAACACCGCACATATGAAAATCAGTCAACGAAAAATAAGCAAAAAGAGAAAACCGGGTGGTGAAATTCAGCACATCAAGTGAAGTACGGAAGTTGCATTCCTGTAAAAACAGGATGTCGACGCCCCTAGCCCTGGCAAAGTGCATCACCTCTCTCTGTCTGTCTACGGATTGAAATCCCCGAACATTCAGGGAGAGGAGATGCACAACCGCCATGACTGCCAAGAGCACCGACGGCATAGCATACAACACATAAAGAGCGCTGCCATGGGCGGCGCTTGGCGCGCGCGGCACTTTTTTGCTAGAACGTTCGTTAACAGTCCCCTCGGATTCCGATGATTGGGGGGTGGGCACGCTTGTAGTCGGGTCTTGAGAAGTCCATATTTTCGGGGTCGTTAGCGCTTGTGGCCTTGCTCACCGGTTGCTGCGTGGTCTTTGCGACGCTCGCAGCTGAAGCTGATGCCGACGCCAGGGTCGCCGATGGGAGGGTGTGGCTGGCTGGTGACGGGAAGCGCGCGTCGCCCGCACCTCGAGGAGTCGTCGGCCCTGACACCTGCTCGCACGTCAAGTCGCCTGTCAGGCGAAGCGGCGTGACTTTGTCTGGTACGTCCACCAGGTCGCCCGACGCCACGCTCGACTCGTCGCCGCTGCTCACGGTGTCGTAGGTGTCTGTGCTTGAAGCGGCGGCAAGGGCTCGGCGAAAACTGCAGCGAACGGCTCCACCTCGTTTGAAGGTGTTAGCAAGAAGTGGCCGGATTCTTTTCGAATAAAGAAAACTGATTTAAGACTTAACGATACAAGAATGAGATAACTGGATTACTGATACGTAGGAGGTTCGGCGGATCTGCAGAGTTGGGAGGGCCTCGCCGACGCGTCTCGTGTCGTCGGCGCCTCTCGGTCATCTCTCTTCCCAAGCTGCAGCGGTGGGGCTTTTATAGCCTGAGGAATGGTGGCCCCTCAGAACTGGCCAATCCAAAGGCAGCACTCGTCGGCAGTCCGAAAGGACCAACCAGCGACCGCGCGGCCAACCGCTTCAAATTTTGCCGCGCGCGGTGGCGTCCGGGAGAGGAGGAAACGGCGCCTCGCTGTCTGGCCTCTTGCGACAAGTCCAGGCGTGTTGATTGAAGATGCTTCTCCTTAGGACTTCGCTGCCGTAAGGCGCAGCATCGTGCCTTGTCAAGGGGGACGCTCGTAGGAGAAATGGTGCGGGGCGCCTCGTGGTCGCTGAGCAGGAGCGTTAAATGTCGTGTGCTGGCGTGTTGGGCCCGCGTGGCTCGTAAGAAATGTGAATGCTGACACGGCCTTTCCAAAATTTGCGCCTGTCCTCAGGCGCACGTTGTCGACAGCAATTCTTGGGCGTGCTGGGCGTTCTTCCCCGCGATTCTTGTGGCTTGCGTCCAGCTTGTTCGAATACGCCTTCGCTTCCATCTGGGGAGACGATGCGACTTGTGCGAAGTGCCGTGTTTGTCTCGTTCGTTTCGTTTCTTGGTACAGGGAGTCGGGCTTGTACCGTGATGCTCACCGATACCACTGCGTCGTCGTTTCCTCCTGGGGACGTGATACGATTTATGCGGACTGCCGTGTTTGTCTCGTTCGTAACGTTTCTTGGTCCAGGGAGTCCGGCTTGTTGGATCGTTCCGCATCCTGCCGCGCATTCGTCGCGGCGCTGGCTTTATGGATGAGCCAGCTCGTCTTGGCAATGGCTTCTGCATTGTAGTAACTGCAGCAGATGCGAAAGGTGCGCCGTGTCGTTGGAGGCACGTCTCGTGGCCAACTTGTGTCGGTAGTGGCTGCTGCACCGTAATATCCGTGGCTGGGGCGCGGGGTCCGTCGTGTCGTGGGGAGCCCGTTCCGTGGCTCGATCTCAGTGACACCGGCTGCTGCACCGTAGTGTCCGTGGCAGGGGCGCGGGGTCCGTCGTGTCGTTGGGAGCCCTTTTCGTTATCTGCTTGCGGTGACACCGGCTGCTGCACCGTAGTGTCCTTGGCAGGGGCGCCGGGTCCGTCGTGTCGTTGGGAGCCCGTTTCGTTATCTGCTTGCGGTGACACCGGCTGCTGCACCGTAGTGTCCGTGGCAGGGGCGCGGGGTCCGTCGTGTCGTTGGGAACCCTTTTCGTGGCCCGCTTGCGGCGGCACCGTAGTGTCCGTGGCAGGGGCGCGGGGTCCGTCGTGTCGTTGGGAGCCCTTTTCGTGGCCCGCTTGCGGCGGCACCGTGTGCTGGACCGTAGTGTCCGTGGCGGGGGCGCGGTGTCCGTCGTGTCGTTGGGAGCCCTTTTCGTGGCCCGCTTGCGGCAGCACCCTGTGCTGCACCGTAGTGTCCGTGGCGGGGGCGCGGGGTCCGTCGTGTCGTTGGGAGCCCTTTTCGTGGCCCGCTTGCGGCGGCACCGTGTGCTGCACCGTAGTGTCCGTGGCAGGGGCGCGGGGTCCGTCGTGTCGTTGGGAGACCTTTTCGTGGCCCGCTTGCGGCGGCACCGTGTGCTGCACCGTAGTGTCCGTGGCAGGGGCGCGGGGTCCGTCGTGTCGTTGGAAGCCCTTTTCGTTATCTGCTTGCGGTGACACCGGCTGCTGCACCGTAGTGTCCGTGGCAGGGGCGCGGGGTCATTCGTGTCGTTGGGAACCCTTTTCGTGGCCCGCTTGCGGCGGCACCGTGTGCTGCACCGTAGTGTCCGTGGCAGGGGCGCGGGGTCCGTCGTGTCGTTGGGAACCCTTTTCGTGGCCCGCTTGCGGCGGCACCGTGTGCTGCACCGTAGTGTCCGTGGCAGGGGCGCGGGGTCCGTCGTGTCGTTGGGAGCCCTTTTCGTTGCCGACCCGTGTCGACAGTGGCTGCTGGTCCGTGCTGTCACTCGTATCGTGTGACACTTGTCGTTGAGCAAGAAGCCTCCGCAGATGGTCTCTCTCGGCCAGCAGTCTTTCGAATTCCGCCCTCTCGGCTTGGCGGCGAGCGTTGTCGTCCATGATCCGCGTCACGAGGTCGTCCTTGCGGCCGCTGCACGAAAGTCCTCGGCATCGGAGCTTTTCCACCAGTTGTCGTTTCTTCAAGGTGGTCAGTGCGTTGCGTGCTCCCGATGCCAGAAGGGACAGAATGAGCGGGGACTCGAAGCTCACCGTCGGCGTTCTGCTGGGCTCCACGTTGTCGGCTCGGTCTTCGTTCAGGGGTGACGCCTCTGCAGATCCTGTCGGCTGCGCCATGTTAGCAAGAAGTGGCCGGATTCTTTTCGAATAAAGAAAACTGATTTATTTTAAGACTTAACGATACAAGAATGAGATAACTGGATTACTGATACGTAGGAGGTTCGGCGGATCTGCAGAGTTGGGAGGGCCTCGCCGACGCGTCTCGTGTCGTCGGCGCCTCTCGGTCATATCTCTTCCCAAGCTGCAGCGGTGGGGCTTTTATAGCCTGAGGAATGGTGGCCCCTCAGAACTGGCCAATCCAAAGGCAGCACTCGTCGGCAGTCCGAAAGGACCAACCAGCGACCGCGCGGCCAACCGCTTCAAATTTTGCCGCGTGCGGTGGCGTCCGGGAGAGGAGGAAACGGCGCCTCGCTGTCTGGCCTCTTGCGACAAGTCCAGGCGTGTTGATTGAAGATGCTTCTCCTTAGGACTCTGCTGCCGTAAGGCGCAGCATTGTGCCTTGTCAAGGGGGACGCTCGTAGGAGAAAGGATGCGGGGCGCCTCGTGGTCGCTGAGCAGGAGCGTTAAATGTCGTGTGCTGGCGTGTTGGGCCCGCGTGGCTCGTAAGAAATGTGAATGCTGACAAAGGCGTCCCCTCGCGCTGCTCCTCCACGGGCACCTCCGTCGCGGGGGCGGGCTCGGGCTCGCTCGGGCGGCTGGTCTTTGGGCCTGCGTCGGCAACAGGCGTCCGGACGGTTGGTGGGCTCCGCGTTTCTGCGGCCACGTTGTCCTTACTCGGTCCCTGCCTCGAGGTCCCTGCATAGGACCGTGGCCGCAGGCAGTCCGCTGTGGCGTGGCTTCCACCGCAGCGCCTGCAGGCCGCTCCGCATCCGGCCGTGTCGTGGCCGAACACCTCGCAGCGAGCGCACCGCGGCGTTCGACACGCCGCGCCGATGTGGCCGTCCTGCCCGCAGCGGGAACAGACCTTCCGGACGCCTCGGTAGTCAAACATGACGCGGTGGCCCTGGACGGTCAAGAAGTTCGGCACCGCCTGCTTTATCTCGATCCGGACCACGCGCGTCCCGTTGCCGACGTGACGACGGCCCTTGAGGACGGGATGGGTGATGTCAAGCACCTTGCCGTAGGAGCTCAGTGCCGCCGCCAGCGCCGCGTCTCCCACGAACAGCGGCACACGAAAAGCCGTCACGTGGACCACGGCAGGACCCACGCAGGCTACTGGGACGGAAGTGCCGTTCACATTGAAGGCGCCTTCCACGAGCATCTTCTCCGCCGCCGCAGCCGAGGCCATGGCGACGCAGAACTTCACGCCTCCATGGTGCTGGAGGCTCTCTAGCCCTTTCGGGCCGACAACCGACTCGATGCCGTCGACGATGTTGTCAGCAGTCGCGTCGGAAGTAACTGAAAACTGGAAACAGTGCGCCTTTGGGGGCGGCGCACGGAACACCGGAGGGGCAGCAGGTCCCGGGCCTCCCATGACGTCACGGGCGGCCGACTGGGCTGCTGCTTGAAGGTCTCGAAGTTGCCCGAGCACCGGCAAAGGCACGGCGCCTGGGCGGGGAGGCTGGTTGCGGAACCTCCGGGTCGCAGTGGATCCGGGGCCCGCCTGCACTTGTCGTTGAAACTTCTCAGGAAGCCAGCGCCGAAAAAAAAACTTCGCTGGTTCTGGACGAGCTCGGGCAGCAACTAGCGTGCTCGGCGGTCGTCGAACTACGAATGCCTGCTGCTCGCGGCATCGTTCAATTTAAAGCCGGCAAGGAAACTTCGAGATAACAGGTCGAGATCATCTAGAGTAATCTGGAAATACGTAGATGCAGCTCGGCATAGCTGCGATCAATCCAGATTAGTCCGGTCGCTTCTCGCTTCACGAACAAATATGATAACACCCCTTTCCTGCCACCTTGCGCGAACAAACGGACGCTACAATGATACGTGGCAATATGGCCATTATTGGTGGGCCGTGGCCCTGCCCCTGCCTCACGGGCATGTGGATGGTATGTGGACCTTGATATTCGCTGGCTTTGCTTGTACATCCAGTCTTAGTTTTGTTTGATTTTCGTTTTTTCATGTTTATTTTTATTTTTGCCATTCCTTTTTCTTTTCTCTACCTGTTATATTTCTATGTTTTAATTGTTTGTTTGATTTTTTTTAACTTTTCGCTCGTTCTATTTCCTTGCGTTATTACATGCCTTTTTGTCATTTACTTGATCCTCTTTTCTATTTCCGCTTTTTTATGTACCCCTTCTGCTTTCTTAAGCCCAGTATCTCCTGTTTGTTCGTTTTTTGTTTTTTTTTCTCCTCGCTTTCTTTTCCTGTCTCTTCTTTCTTCTTAAAGATCCCCGCACCTTCCCTTCTCCTGGCCGCCTGCGAGCCTGTCTGAAGAATCTGGGCATGCTGGACCCATCCCTGTGTCATGTTCATTTCGTACTTCTTAACCCTTCAGGGGCGTCTTGTTTTAAAAATCACTTTTCCCCGCCCATCATTTGTGCCTCTTTTTTTGTAATTGGTTTTTCTTAAATTTTCTCTTGGGCGTTGGCCCCTTTTCTTTTATGTTTAATTGGATCGCCTGCGATAACTTCTGGTTGGGTGCGGGCTTCCTCTCCAATTTTTGTTTATTTTATTTTATTTCTTGAGAGTTTAAAATAAAATGGTTGCTACGTTTTTTAATCTTTAAAATCTGATATGAATATTACGTAGGCTGGGCAACACGCATCTCATAAATACGGAGACTAAAACTCCGGACACGAACTGCAAAGCATGATGAATGAATTAGAGGCAGAGCAGAACGGTGGGGCTAAGAATTAACACCCAGAAAACGAAAGTAATGTTCAAAAGCCTAGCAAGAGAGCAGTAGTTCGCAATTGGTAGGCAGGGGCTGGAAGTAGAAAGCGAATATGTCTATTTTGGGCAGGTGGTGACAGCTGATCCCGATCACGAAAAGGAATAAAACTAGAAGAATGAGAATGGGGTGGAGCGCATATGGCAGGTTCTCTAAGATCATGAATGGCAGTTTACCAATATCCCACAAGAGAAAAGTATAAAACAGCTGTACCTTACCGGTACTCACCTATGGGGCAGAAAGGTGGAGGCTAACAAAGAGGGTTCAGCTTAAGTTAAGGACAACGCAGCGAGCTTTGGAAGCGGGTGAAGTGGGTGAGGTAACAAACGCGGGTTAATGACATCCTAGTCGAAATCAAGAGGAAGAAGTGGGCTTGGTCAGGGCATGTAATGCGAAGGCAAGATAATCGGTGGTCCTTAAGGGTAACGGAGTGGACTCCAAGATAAGCCAAACGTAGCAGGGAACGGCAGAAAGTTAGGTGGGCGGATGAGATTAAGAAGTTTGCAGGAATACGGTGACCGCAACTGGCGAAGGACAGGCTTAATTGGAGATACATGGGAGAGGCCTATGGCCTGCAGTGGGAGAAGTCAAGCTGCTGCTGATGATGATGAGGCTGGAACTTATGGAACGCTTTCTGCAGTTTTTCGTGCGGGTATGTTTTGACGTTTCCTAATTCATTGTTTTAGCCGTAGGGCCTCTTTATATGACGTGCACAGAACCGCAGGTGACACGCATGCGAGCCGAATCGCCTCGAAGCAGGTGAAAAGCTAAAGCTTGTAATAAGGGAGTAATTACACATTGACATCAACTCGAGCGCAGCCATACGGCTACAAAGAATAGCTAAACAGATTTCTCAGGAACTTCGTAGTTAAAGAAAAATTCCTCCAGGTTCGGGGTTCGAACCCGGGACCACCGCTTCATCAGAGCAGTCGCTCTACCAATTGAGCTGACAGGGACAGCAAGCGTATGGTAGAGAGCGAATTCATCAATAACTCGAAGTGGGAACAGTGTTGTTAAAATGTGTAGGGGAGCTGGTTCGATCCCGGCCGCGGTGGCCGAATTCCGATGAAGGCGAAATTCTAGAAGCCCGTGCACTGTGCGATGTCAGTGCACGTTAAAGAACCCCAGGTGGTCGAAATTTCTGGAGCCTTTCACTACGGAGTCCCTCATAGCCTGAGTTGCTTTGGGACGTTAAACCCCAATAAACCAACCAATGTTTAAGGAATCCCGCAAGGTAGAGTATATTTGAAATTAGGAAGTAATTACTCATTGACATCCACCTGAACGTAGCCATACGGCTGCAAAGGAAAGCTAAAAAGCTTTCTTAGAATCTTCGTTTTTAAAGAAAAACTCGACCTGGTCCGCGGTTCCAGCCCGTGAGCCCCGCTTCACCGGAGCAGTCGCTCTACCAACTGAGCTAACCGGGACGGCAAGCTATTGATAGGGCGAGAGCGAATTGATCACTAACTCGAAGTGGGGACTGTGTTGGTCATATGTTTAGGGGAATTCCTCAAGGTGAGGTGGATTTGAAATAAGTAAATAATCACTCATTGATATCTTCCCGAGTGCAACCTACGGCTACATAAGAACGCTAAACAGCTTTTTCTGAAACTTGGTATTTAAAGAATAACTTGTCCTGGTCGAGGTTTTGAACCCGGGACCACAGCTTCACTGCCGCAGTCGCTCTAATCTAAATCTACTTCACCTTGGGGGATTCCCCTAAACATTTGACGAACACAGTTCCCACTTCGAGTTATTGATAAATTCGCTTTCGCCCTGCCATAACCTTGCCGTCGCGGTTAGCTCAATACAACAAATTTCTTCGAGCTAACCGGGACGCCAAGGTTCTGGTAAGGTTTCCTGTTTCTTTCATGGTATTCACTTACATGGTTTTGTACAGAAAGGATATGAATATATATCCTTTCTGTACAAAACCATGTCAATAGATACCATGAAAGAAAAAAATAAGTCCCGGTTAGCTCAATTGGTAGAGCGACTGCTCTGGTGAAGCGGTGGTTTCGGGTTCGAACCGCAGACCAGGACGAATTTTTCTTTTACAACGAAGTTTCTGAGAAACCTGTTTAGCTTTCCTCTGTAGCCGTATGGCTGCGCTCGGGTGGATGTCAGAGAGTAATTAGTCGCTTATTTCGAATCTACTCCACCTTGGGGTATTCGCCTAAACATTCGAACAATGCAGACTGACACTTAGAGAACGAGGTATCAAGGTATGCACCGAGTCGTTGTGCGGTTCTGTCGTCGTGACGCACCCTTTTTTACTTTCTCGGCGGTTACCTTAATTAATATCAGCCGTTTCCCAGTGAGGGTATTGTCGATTTTCACAAACTCTAGCCAGCACCGCAGTTGATCCAAGATGGCTACCGTAAAGACGAATCCGTCTTTGATCAGCCTGGGCGCTTCAGCAAGTTCCAGAATGTCACCCTTTTTGAGTAAAGTTGAGCGGTTAGTTTTAGCTATTCAATTTGTATGGTTATGTAAAGCATAGAACCGATGACGTACTGTGGTTCGTCGACCTGTGTCTCAAAACATATGTTTGACCGCTTCCAGGGCGTTTTTGGCGATATCAAGACTGCCAGCGCTGAGTTCCTATACTAGGGGAAAGGAGAAAAAATGGACACGCATCTCGTGTTTAATGCTACACTGTTGCAGTTAATCAAGGCTACGAAATTACTGCAGAACACTGAAAGCCAAAAAGCTTCGGGATAGTTTCGCTTTTGATTGCCGTGTGCTCGAATTTCATTTTAGGTAGCTGGATGCCAGAATAATTAATGTATGACCATCAACTCATTCAAACAAGCAACGTCATTGTTTGTATAGATTCGTGAACAGGCTTCTTTAGAGAGCTGGAGAGATCTGCTGCGGAGGAAAATATAACGTACATGTGCTTTTTTAAGGGCGGTCTGCTCGTTCTTGTTTTAGAGCGCAGCTCTTTGGCGTCCGTTCCTGGGTTTCATGTCGTCGTCGGCGTCGGCCTCGTAACCAGCTCCGCCCCCAATGTCACGCTTTTCAATTGGTCGAAATGCTCGTGACGTCACAGTGCGCGAATTTCAAATGGGGCCAATTGTACTTTGGCTAGTAACCATGCAACCAATCAAAGGGATCGTATAGTGATGCTGCAACTAAGTTGGACTGAGTTTAGTTAATTGCTTAATTAATCAATTAGCCTAATTAATATAGAGGAGAATTAAGAGGTCAGAAGAAAAGAAAAGAAAGACGCGCGCCGCAGCGACAACAGCGTCCGCGGAAGGAGACGCTGCTGAAAAAAACATAAGTACGAAGCCGCGTTCCCTCCACCACCACGCACTTCCCCACTCAGTAAGACGTTGCTCGTTTCATATACGTTGTGTCGAACATCCTAGACAGTTCCAACAATTGACAGGTTAATGACAGAACACGATGGATAGAAATGCAATAATATAAATATGAAATAGCCTAATTAACCTTCCTAGTTAGACCGCATAAATCAATAAAACCGAGAACAAAATTGGTCGAGTTGGGGAATCGAACCAGGGTCTCCGGAGTGCGATACGAGCACGCTAGCTACTCCGTAATGCCAGCTGAATGGTTTGGAATGAACAAAGGCGCGTCTAGCTAATACGGCGTCTTCGTTCACTCCCATCTTCCCCCTTTCCCTTACGGCGAGGTGCAGGTGTCCACCCAGATATGCGAGAGAGAGAGATACATTTCCTTTCCTCATAAAATAAATTTACAGTCCAGCAAGGCGTACAGCCGAATTGGCGATGGCGTTCTGTGGACTCCCTGGCAGCGTTGCAAGACGCTGTCGCGTTCCACTCTTACAGGCGAAGTTTAACATGTTAACCACACATCAGTAACACACGCAGACAGCCAATGGACGCGTCATTCGCTGGCAGCACTTGATTCATCATTCACAACCACATTCTGACGAAGGCCGTTCCACGGTCGAAACGTCAATAAAGTATTTCAAGTGTTTCAAACGTTGGTCCTTGCCGCACATGCCAAGGACGTACACCACGATCACATTCTGCGCCATTCCTCTGTACTTTGCTTTGCTGAAACCTGGATGGATCCCGAAGAGCCTCTCGAAATCATACATCTCCTATACTGCTGTGGTGCTCGCAGAGACCACAACAGAGCGGCGGGAGTCGCTATCTACATGCGCACAGGTCTCTCTGCAATACCAGTCGAAATGTTTGGCACGTCACATGAAGTTGGCGAACTGTGCGCCGCAAAGTTGCCCAACGGCTTGCTGGTAGTAGCTGCCTACTTCGCCCCTACCGCACTCACGAAAGACGTCGTGCACTTCCTGCAACTCGCATTAACCGTCCATCGATCCACACCGATGTTAGTAGTGGGGGACTTTAATGTTGACATAAAGACAAACAGCAATTTCCTAACACTTATGCGGGAGAACATCCCGTTCCTCTCGCTCGTAGCGCGTCCCACGGCTGTGACAATCTCGCGAGGCACTTGTATAGATCTCGTCTTTGAGAATCAAGCATTGGTGTACCAAGTCGAACATATATCAGTCTATTTCTCCGACCACAAAGCTTCCTTCATGACTGTCAAGAACTGTTAGTGGAGTCTTTGTTAAAGGAATACGTGTGAAAAATAAAAAAAAAAATTCTGTGATAGCGCATACATTTGTTGCTCGATTTCTTTGCCTCAATCTATCGAAAAGGTGAAACAGCTTATTTGCTGCGCTCAAATTTCGCATTAGGAAGTAACGTAATCGTCGGTAATTTTTTTCATTTCTATTCAGCGCCGCTTCGGCCCAAGCACCATCCATAAATGCCAATATACCTGCAGTAAAATTTTGTTTGTGTTGCTATTAACAGGACGAATCGAGCACTACGATGCAAGCCTGCTCAGTGCTGTACGTTGCGGCGTGAATTCGATGCCATCGAGTCGGCTAGTGCCTTCGAAGGAGATATGGCGCGCGCAGTAGACACTGACTCCTGACCCTGCTCTCATTTGCACGTAGACCTGTTTCCCAGGCGTGAAATGGCGATCGGCTATAGCGTGTAAACCAATTCCTTGCTGGCCAGATAATTCATCATGCCTCGCCACTTTACTTTTTTTCTTGCTCGCTGACGTTCTTCTCAAATGCTCTCGTCTATCGCCGCTTCGGTCTCGTAGCTTTGAGTGTTTATTTGGCTGTTCGCGAAACACTGATGTTTAGAATGAACAGACATAAAACTGCAGAGAATGTTTACTACATTCGAATAACTGCGAAAGAGGGGATTTGTGCTGCGTAGCAGATGACGTGCGTGCAGCGCCGCGGAACGCAGTGCTCGCACTTCGCGAGCTGCGAACAGACAACGATTGTGTTCTCGTTTGCTGCCCATCGGATAAGCGCTTCCGCACTAATATAAAATGAAGAGCGGAAAAATACCAATGGCGGTATTTTAACTACACCTGTGCTGTTGCACCTTGCTTTAAGTAATTCTCTATCTCCTTCTCGGTGGATTGATGTTACGTCGTGCGGCCTTAGCATCGTGACGTTGTTATGTAACCACATTTAGAGATTTCAGCCGCGCAACTTGCGCGAAGATCATGATGCCATTTCAGTAGACATATGGACGCCCTCTGCCGCGGGTACCTCGGGAGATCTACCCACAAAAGGCAACACTTTCCTAGCGCCATGTACACCCCGTTCTGCTGAAATAAATTCTTCGTCAGCTTCAGGCCTCGTTCATCTCCTGTGGGGCAGACACATGGAGGCTATGGAAAGAGAAATGATAGCTGTATGGTTAAGAGACCGGATGCAGGCAGTGTTGGGGAGAGAACGAACGCCGGCTAATGATATTCTAGTAGAATTCAAGAGGAAGAATTGTGGTCCGGAAGGTCATGTAACACTAAAGCAAGATAACCGCTAGAACTTAAGGGTAACGGAGTGGATTCCAAGAGAAGGCATGCGTAGCGGCGGGCGGTAGAAAGTTAGGTGGGCGGATGAGGTTTAGAATTTTGCGATGGTACGGTGGCCGAGTTGGCAAAGAACAGGGTTGATTGGAGAGACATGGGAGAGTCCTTTACCCTGCGGTCGGCTTAGTCAGGCTGATGACGATGATGATGAGGAAGGAAACCATTGTGACCGCAAATATTATATGCCTTGAGGAGATATCTCAGAATATTATTGCTTGTACATCTTTACTATCTGCATCTACCTCTAAGCACTCACTTGTGACATTTCTTTGCGGTGCGAACTGGTATTAAAAAAGGAAAAACTGCAGTACCCGGCGTATAAGACAACTAAAGTGGCTGTTTGGGCTTGTTGGTGAGTTATCATGGCTAAAGAGTGCTGCGCGAAAAGACAGGGACAAACGAAGAAGTGGACAGGACAGGCGCTTAAGGACAGCGCCTGTGCACTTCTTCTCTTGTCCTTGTCTTTTCGCGCTGCATTCTTTAAATATAGAACAACGTACTGCAGCCTAGAGATATTCCTTTCGCCACGCCCACAAAAAAAAAAAAAACTTACAGAGGCACTTGATCTACTGACGTACTTTAAATGAAAACTATTGTTTTTTCAATTATAGTTTAAATAAAAACCATTGTTTTTTTTTCAAATTATAGTACCCTTTTATTTTTATTTTTAGTTTTATTTTTATTCCTGTCGGATGACACTTCCATATTGAGCGATATTTTGGCTCCATTCGGTTTGCGCTACTCGGCAAGCCGCGAAAGCTGCTCTCGCTTAGTTTCCAGAGATGCAAAGCGTTTCTTTCTTGAAGCGGCCACAAGCTCCTCCCACTTCGTACCGCTGCATTTCCTTCAGCATGAATCTGGCCGTTTTGTATGCGACAGCATTAATGGTGACAAACCAGTGTAATTGCGGCCATCGGCGATGTGTCGAAGATTTCTGGATTGCACGAGAGTATCGTGAGGTCACAACCGCATGAACTCGCGGGGGTAATTCAAACACCCGTCAATGAGATCACCCTGAAGACGTCAGCATACAATTCCTCAATGTTCTGTAAGGCCGCAACGTCATGCCATCACTTTTGTGCAGTGTCTCTGAAAAAAAGAAATCAGCTGAGGTAAAATAAACAATGGTTTAGCCGGAACTCGAACCGCTGCCGCTCGGCAACTCAGGGGCGCTTTTTTTTCGTTATTGCATAGAAATAGTGCCGAAAAGAAAATGTAAGCACGCTTACGCCACAAAACACACACATGTATCTAGATAGGGGAGCCAGCAAGGCGACTCTTGCAGGGCAGCATATATTCCCCGCACGAAAGCGCACTGCTCACGAAACAAAGATTTCGACGAGCGTGGTGATTCGGCGTTGCGGTCCCTCATGCTGCTCTTCGCGAGGCCAATTAGCCCCAGCAGCATCAATTGATCATATGGCACAGCACAGCTTTTATCCATAGGCAAAAAACAGATGCTGTAGGGTGTGATGTCAAGGTCCATCTAATTGTTCATTGTAATATGTCCCAGAAGAACACAACATCAATGCCCCGGTTAGGCTTAAGTTAATAGAGCCGTTGTGTGTCCTATGGTAAAAAAAATAAAAGGTATTCAAACTATAAAACAAAAATACAGCAGTGCCCTAAATGCAACCAGATATTGAAACAGTATCACAAGCCGATGAGGAGACCCAGTAATGCTTTCCTTGGAATTTTCGCACTCTTCATATGCAGTAATTCTGGACAAAAGCATTTTTCAGCGGCGAAATCTTTTATCAAAGCATATTTTTAATATATTTTAAGATTTCACTGTAACAATCATTATATCTGCAGATCACTCAATGGCAGTCTTGCCCTTGTTTTTCTATTCACGGTTTTGCTATCGTCAAAAGCGTTGCCCATTTCTTTTGTATGGCAGTCTTAACTGTTAGATGCGATCGATGGAAACACTTTAACATAAAAAATTTCCAACATATCAAAATAATGGACCATTGCCTTCAAGTCATCCAATTAAACTGTCTTACAATTTTCCAATTCTGGATTTTTTTTCCCGCGAAACCAAGACATTTAGTAAAACACGTGGCGGGGCTACTTGGTTATGCATTTTCTTTCGTTAAAATTTAAGCAGCGCTAACTTTTAGGAAGAATACACAGAGGACATGACAGGACGGGCGCTGACTCCAGCTATGTTTATTGAACACGTTTTCGTAGAACATATAAGAAAAGACGACCGTGAGCGCATGCGCATCTGCGACAGACCACAAAAGGAAAGGCCAAGATGACAAAGATGACAGCAAAGGTAGATTAATGTGGGCGCACACATTTCGTCCCTTATTTTTAAGCAATATGAATTCGCTGGCATGCAGGGAGACAGAAGTGGTGCTGACACACATGTCGCCTTTTGACTTGATGAAAAATGCTTCGGATAATTCCCGAGCTAATCTATCTTTGCTCCTGGTTAGAATTTTGATTTTGTCAAGCCGTGGCTCACAGTTCTCATCGTTTTGGTCCTTGCAAGAACGGCAATGGGCGTGTAGATTCAGGCATGAGTCTGATGCGTTTCTCAAACTTCGTTCATGTTCCCTGGCACGTTCGTTGACACAACGCCCTGTCCGGCCAACGTACACTTTCCCACAAGAAAGGGGGATCCGGTGTGCCACGGGTGTGGTCTATGAGATCCCCGTTTCTTGTGGCAAAGTGTACGTTGGCCAGACAGGGGGATGTGTTAACGAACGTGCCAGGGAACAAGAACGAAGTTTGGGAAACGCATCAGACTCATGCCTGAATCTACACGCCCATTGCCGTTCTTGCAAGGACCAAAACAATGAGAACTGTGAGCCACGGCTTGACAAACTCATAATTCTAACCAGGAGCAAAGATAGATTAGCTCGGGAATTATCAGAAGCATTTTTCATGAAGTCAAAAGACGACATGTGTGTCAGCACAACTTCTGTCTCCCTGCATGCCAGCGAATTCAGATTGCTTAAAAATAACGGACGAAATGCGTGCGCCCACATTAATCTACCTTTGCTGTCATCTTTGTCATCTTGGCCTTTCCTTTTGTGGTCTGTCGCAGATGCGCATGCGCTCACGGTCGTCTTTTCTTATATGTTCTACGAAAAACGTGTTCAATAAACATAGTTGGAGTCAGCGCCCGTCCTGTCATGTTCTCTGTGTATTCGTCCTAAAAGATAGCGCTGCTTAAATTTTAACGAAAGAAACCTAGACATGTACGCATTTACCGGCTTTCCTAACAAAACTTAGTTCGTTGCTTCTTTTTCCTACAGCGCAGTAACATACTTATGCCCCATTTTGACGGAAAATTACTTAGAAAAGTAGCGCCGAACCGGGACAAAATGTTAAAGAAACATAGAGGATCAAGTGGTCGTATTAGAATTATAATTTGTCCAACCGTGTAAACTGGCATGCGTTCCTAATGAAGTTAGCAATCGTCAGCGAATATGCAATAACATTCTAAAAAAAACATTCATGAGACGGCGCCAGCCGTTGTTTCGGTGTCCAGTGATATTTGTCGACTAAAACGCAAAATCGCTACTCAGTTACCGAACCAAGAGGCTCTCTCGGCGGCTGCGCCATGCTTGCCATCACACGGCGTCTACAGGGCATGCCTTTGTTTCAGGGTGTACGTGAACATCCACCAATCTAACCACAAGATCAGTAGGGAGTTCAATGTTGGCAACACGAAGAACGGTGACCTGGTCACCTGCAATATCCGGATGACTACGAAATACTTCTTGATATTGTTCTCTTTCTCCGCCAAGCCTACTCCAGTGGAGCCTGATGATGTATTTCACCTACTTCAGGTGGATTTCTCCGGCAATCTGACCGTGCGGCGCGCAACCTACGTAAGTCTGCGTGATGTGATAATTCATTGCATGCAGCATATTGCAATAGTGCATTGTTACATTCTACAGCTCTCGGTGTGCTTTGTTATTATTACTGATGTTGTTAGAACAACAAGGTTGCGTTAGTTTGCTGTCACGCAGTCGCCTCACGAATTTATGCGTAAACCGTTACGTCACCGGCTGCTGTGGTCCCCTCTTTCCTACGGCACGATTTGGCCCATTTTGTCATAATAACATTAAACGTTACCTCTGAAACACGACGTGTTTGGGCAGCAGACTGGTACTAGTTATGCAGTTCATTTGCCATCCGCTTGTAGCATAAGTTGGCGCGAACAACGAGAATTGTCTAACAAAAGGTAAAAACAGCGCTATATTTAAAACAAACCACACCTAAAGACGGACAGGACGGGCGCTGTCCTTTCCGCCTTTCTTTGTGGTTTGTGTTATATTTAGCGCTGCTTTTACATTTTGTTGGACAATGCTCCAACAAGTAGCCCAGCAAGATGTACTGTTGAGTAACGAGCTTGTCAGTGTACGGTTTGTTAATGTTAGGTTCAGTTGTACCGCTAATGACGGGTGGTCTGGCATCGCAGTAATCGTCAGCCACATGTCCCCAACGCCAGACCAGTTCTATCCTAGTTCTCGGCCTATCCGAGTTGGAAGGTGCGCTAGAGGCCTCCTTGCCGTAGAGCAGCAACTGCACGTGCAAAGATGAGCTGCAACGGATGATGTGGTCAAAAAACGTCATGAAGTAAGGTAAGGCCACAGGTCTTGTGAGGCTGCCCGGGAAATTTTGCATTCAATTCTGTTCCCACAAATCTGAACTCTGGTGACCGACGAGTGGCCACAGTGCTGTAATGTACGAACCAGGAACTACGTGTTTAGAATGCGTGGGTGAAAGTCAAGTCGGCAGCAAGAAACGTGTCTCTCTCTCTCTCACTCTCTCTCAGGATGAGCTAAAGTGGGAAGCACTGTTGTCCAAGGTGTGTGCGGGTGCTCCTTGGAGCATTGTCACATTTTGGAAGGTGTTCAGGCTGACAGGTTGTTTTTGCCTGCATGCAGAAGAGCCCAGGGACTGTGGCATCAGCTTGCCGAATGTGAAGTGGCGTCGTAGATGGCGCCTGTCGCACTATTGAAACTTGATGCTAGGACTTGACAAACTGCAACTGATGCGTGTCCTGGTATGCTGATGCCTCGGAAGGATGTACTAGAGGAAGAGGTTGATGTAGATAGATTGTGGTCTCAGGCATGAACAACGAGGTCGCTAGGCAGCCTAGCAACTAGAATCCCCGGGTTGCGAACGGGTTTACTGTTGACTGGTTCAGCTACATGAAAATTTACGGGTCGTGCGGTGTTCTGCCTGTCATCGAGCAGCTTGCCTGGATGCCGGTGTAAGGCGCTACGGATACAGCGGAAACCAGTCGAACTCATCACGCTAAATTCTGAACTGCGGAGGCTCCGAGAAGGGTCACTCGCAGACCTGGGAAACATCGGCGGGCCTGGCTTAGACAATAAAGCTCTTCGTATCTAGTTAATTCGACTTCCATTAATTCAGAGCATTGTCTAATTGACACCCCAAATCTTGGTAGCTTAAATGAAATTATATTTACCCACACTCTTCTCAAGATCACTCCAACGACGCGTAATGTGTGTGCATTTGTGGCAGTCACTGCCTAACAGGCAAGACATAGCTTTTAAAGACATCAGGAGTGAAACCAGATTTGTAGCAATGTACATGCGCGATAACTTCTTGTTTAGAGCGCTCATCCACTCAAAAATTACACGTGTATACTCCCTGGCGCTTCGTTCAAGTTATCTAGACAGGTATGTGGACGACTGCACTACTTTATGGCGTTCCATTATGATAAGTCGAACGCTTTTCGCGGCACTTAAATGAAATTGGAGAGACAATGGGGCTCGCATCAGCCCGAGGGGGTGATGACGCTGGTAAAAACATCGACACAAATGGCGCCTATGTCCAAACGAACTGTAAAGAGCCATACTCATCACTATGATCATCAGTTGAGAAGCTACGACATGATGTCCTCTAGTTTTGTGCGAAGCTCTTGCATTTCCTTACGTGTTAACATTGTTTCCGGCTCCTGGTCGCTGCCAGCGTTTTTTTTGTCTGGGCCGCTATAGTCGTTTGCTTCACACCTTGAGCACTGGCACATGACAATTTGTTTTCGCGGTGTGTGCGCGCCTGCTTGAGTGCGTGCGTGGATAGGAGTGTGGGAGGCTGCTCATGCCCGGAGTATTCCGAAAGGCTTATAAACTAGTTCTTCCACCCCTGTGCACGAACTGCACCATTAGGTGGAAATGTGAACAAATAATTATTGCTACTCAAAATTTGTCTTTAGAAACAATAAAAAGTCACATTTCATCCAGAAGTAAATTTTTGTTGCTGGATGTAAGGTGGGGTTTATTCGGAGAAGCTTCTTAACGGGAGCAGGGCCAACAGCAGTCCGAGGTCAGCTAGTAAAGACAGGAGCGTGCACCAGACGATGGCCATGCGGCTCGCACGTATGCCCGGAGTCTTCCTTACAATGATCCCAGGCACGAGCGTACGTACCTCGAAACTAAATGTACATGCCACGCCAGCAGTAGCGAATACGGAGGTGCGTGTAAATCTTGAAAAGGCCGGCGTTATCGCATTGCAAGTAAGCGCTTAAACATCAGCAGATATAGGACCGGCGGTGGTGAGGAATGACGAGGAGCCATTTTCGCACATCAGAGTGAGAATTCTGGCGATAAAGCAGGTTATCTCAGATTTCAAAATGTGAAGCTTGACGGCGCAGGGTTCGGGATGGGGTAACCGCCGATGGGTCGTAAAGTCGAGAAGAGCACGAATCCTGGGTTGCTTGCACTGTTCAGAACGCAGGTCACTGATGGTAGGAGACGGCGTAGTGGCTTCGATTTCACAGAGCCTGGCAAGTTCGGTGGGTAGCGGGGAGCGAGACAAGGTGTCGGTGTCCTCATGCTTGCGGCCCGACCGGTAGACAATTCGGATATTATATTGTAACAGTTGTTACAATGAAAGGGAGCTGCAGCGGCTGGACGAGGGCACCGAGAGCTGGAACGAGGGCATCAGAAAACGGACCTACACTTCAGCGTCGTCTACTACTACCGATTGCGCTCTCTTTCTTCTTCTACCACGTGTCACAGCCCCCTCCTCTGCAGCATCGCCCCGATGCGGTGCTACCGTCAGACAGAATAGAGGGAAGAAAAAGAGTTCAAGAGTTAGGATGAATGGATGGAAAAAACTTTATTCTTAATAAATTTAAACTGTTCTTGACCCCTACGGGTCACTGGGTGCCGTGGTCGATCCTTGGTCCAGGATGCCGCACTTGACTGCTGCCATCGTGGCTCGGCGCACAAGAAATTGTTGCGCTTCCTCGTCCTCGCTAGCCAGCAAGTGCTCCCACTGCATCACACTCGGATTGTTTATTCTTGGCTCTAAGTCTGCTTTAAGCAGGTCCATGTGACATGCTATAGTGTAGGTTTACCCTGACACCACGGACATTCGTCTGCATATTGTGTAGAGAAAATCTTGTGTAGTTTGTGCAGGTGTGGGTAGGTA
Source organism: Amblyomma mixtum (assembly GCF_055824585.1). Taxonomy (NCBI): domain Eukaryota; kingdom Metazoa; phylum Arthropoda; class Arachnida; order Ixodida; family Ixodidae; genus Amblyomma; species Amblyomma mixtum. The sequence goes on from NC_143021.1 coordinate 125,983,260, forward strand.
CCGGTTTGTAGTCTGCGCCACTCTACCGCCTCCTCTTTGGTGAGCCTTTTGTGTGGGGCAGAGTAGCGTTTCCACTGACCCCTGTAATGATCGAGTATATCTGAGTACGTGGGGATAACTGGGTCAAAGGTGCCTGTGGTGCAAAGTGTTGAGTCTGCTCGGTTGACGTACCCTCGAGCTAACTCGTCTGCTGCCACGTTGCCCCTCATGTCCGGGAACCCACACTATACTATGTTTAGTGTTTTTGTGTCTTCTCGTCGTGTGTAGAATATGATTGGCGATGCTGTCTATCCTGCCTCTTGTGTAGTTTCTACATGCTTGTTTAGAGTCCGTCACTACAGTGAGGTTGTGTCCTGTTGCGTTGCCGTGCGATATTGCCAGAGCAACGGTGGCTTCTTCAGCTGCTTCTATGTTTGCGTTGTTCATCGTTGCCCTGGTTATTTCTTACCCTCCTTCGTCTGTTACAACGACGATCGTTTTGCGTTGGTATCGGTACTTTGCTGCGTCCGTGTAGACTACGTTGGGATTGTCGCTCAGTTCCCTGGTGAGAGCTTGGACTCTGGCTTGGCGTCAAGAGTTACACCACGAATCTGACATCACGAAATAGACTACATGCAGCCTGAAACTCAGTCGGGAGTCGCTCGCAGTTTGGCTTCATTCGCAGCACATGCACAACGTCGCTGCGCTTGCTGTTGTGCGATGAACGAGCTGGCGAGGCTGGTGCAACTTCGTACGTTACGTTGCTGAGGCGGCGGACAACAAGGTAATAGACGATGTAGCGGTGCAGTAACTTTTCGGACAGCCAGCGGCGACAAACGGGCGTCCACACCCACACATAGTCGCCTGGATTGTAGGTAATGCTGCGGCGTCCAAGGTTGTAGCAGTAAGCATAGATCTGCTGCTGAGGGTGAATGCGGTGTCTTGCCACTTCCCGCGCTTCTTCTGCGCGCTGAACAAAAGTGGCGACGTCGACGACAAGTTCACTCTCACTGTCAGGGGGGTCCACGGGTAGCATAGCCTCCAAGGGGGGTGGTAACCTGTCAACCGCGTCGTTTCTTGCTGCGCGGTATTATACGCGAATGTTGTGTATGGACGAATTTGATCCCATGTTCTGTGCTCGATATCAACATACATGGAAAGCATGTCGGTCAAGATCCTGTTGAGGCGTTCCACCGAGCCATTTATCTGCGGGTGGTACGCCGTTGTACGTCTATGGCTCTTGTGCGTGAGCTTGAGCACAGCCTGAGTAAAGCGGGCCGTAAATGCAGCTCCACGGTCAGTAATTATAGCTGCAGGAGCGCCATGCCGCAGTACGATGTTGTGGGCAAAGAATTCGGCGACTTCAGCAGCAGTACCGTTTGCAAGCGACCTGGACTCAGCGTACCGTTTCAAATAATCGGTCGCGACCACAATCCACCGTTTTCCTGTGGACGACTTCGGAAAAGGGCCGAGGAGGTCTATGCCAAGTTGCTGAAAAGGGGTCTTTGGGGGTGCTATGGCCTGGAGAAAGCCGGCTGGTTTCAGAGGAAGAGATTTGCGCCGTTGGCAATCGCGGCATGTTTTTACGTATTTACGCACTGATAGTAGTAAACTGGGCCAGTAATACTTAAGCCGAATCTTTGCCAGTGTGCTACTGACCCCCAAGATGACGGCGGATGGTTCATCATGACAACGCTCCAGATTTCGGAGCGTAACTAGGATGGAACAACATGCAGCAACGTCTCCTTGTTGCTGTCATAGTAGCGCTTGTATAGGACTCCACGCCGCAGAATGAAGGACTGTAGTCCACGACGGAACACACGAGGTACACTGACATTAAAACCCTCCAGATACTTAATGAGTGGCGCCAACTCAGAGTCAGTCCGTTGAAGCTGCGAAATACGGGACACGCTAATGGCACAAAGAAGGCGGCAATCTTGGGTGATCTGTTGCGTTGCCGGCTCCACGGGCGCTCTTATTAAACAGTCCGCGTCTTGATGCTGCCGACCCGATTTATAGACGACCGTCACATCGTACTCCTGCAAACGGAGGCTCCATCTGGCCAACCGGCCAAAAGGGGCTTTAATGCTGGCTAGCCAGCATAGAGAGTGATGATCGCTGACAACACGAAACGGTCGTCCGTAGATGTATGGTCGAAAAATACGCAGATCCCAGATGACGGCAAGACACTCTTTTTCTGTAGCCTATAGTTCCGTTCCGATCCAGAAAGAGTGCGGCTCGCGTAGGTGATTACTCGTTCTGCACCGTCCTGCCACTGTATGAGGATCTCTCCGATGCCGACATTGCTGGCATCAGTGTGGACATCAGTCTCTGCATTCGCGTCAAAATGAGCTAGTATTGGAGGATTTTCAAGGCAGCAGCGGAGTTCCTCGAAGGCTTCGTCTTGGACACATCCCCATAAAAGGGTGCGTCATCTCGAGTCAAGGCTGTCAATGGCTCAGTTAACCGAGAAAAATCTTGAAAATAGCGACGGTAATAGGAGAAGAGGCCCAAAAAACGTCGGAGGGCCTTCTTGTCGGTTGGGCGTGGGAAATTGAGGACGGCGGAAGTCTTGTCGGCGTCTGGGAGAACACATTGTGCGCTAACAACTTCACCTAAGAAACGGAGCTCCGCGAAGGCGAAATGACATTTCTCTGGCTTGATAGTTAGCTGTGCAGACTGCAGAGCTTGAATGACAATGCGCAATCGCTGCAAGTGTTGTTCGAAGCTAGACGAAAAGATGACCACGTCGTCCAGGTACACAAGGCACGACTGCCACTTCAGACCAACTAAAACAGTGGCCATCATGCGTTGAAACGTGGCCGGAGCGGAGCAAAGTCCAAACGGGAGCACCTTAAATTCGTACAGACCGTCGGGTGTTTCAAAAGCCGCTTTCTCATGGTCTCCCTCGTCCACCTCGATCTGCCAAAATCCGCTTTTCAGATCTAAGGAAGAGAAGAACCTGGCATCTCGGAGTCGGTCAAGCGCATCATCGATCCGGGGGAGTGGGTATACGTCCTTTTTTAGTAACATTATTCAGTTTCCTGTAATCAACGCAGAATAGCAACGTGTTGTCTTTGTTTCTCACCAGAACCACTGGCGACGCCTACGGACATCTTGACGGCTGTATAACATCGTCTGCAAGCATTTCATCGACTTGCGTTCTAATAGCCTCCCGCTCTTTAGGCTAAACACGGCATGGACGCTGACAAACTGGTGGCGTGGCCGAATCGTTGACGATGCGGTGCATGGCTACCGCCGTACGTCCGACCTTGGTGCTCACCGCGAAGCAATCTTTAAAGTCAAGTAGCAGCAACGACAGAAGGTTCTTCTGATGAGGTCAACACCGGATTGATTTTAACCTTCTGAAGGGCGTTACGTGGTGCGGCATCGTTGTGAAGATTCATCTCTACGGGACACTGATTCGGCAACCCATCCACGTCGTGGAGGAAGGCGGCGACCGTTCCCTTGGCGAGGTACTGAATTTCATTGCTGAACTTCTTCAGAAAAAATCTCTGCCTCTCCCGTAAACGAGAGTAGAGTAAGCATGAAATGTTTACGGGCCTAATGTCATCTCGGTGGACACCCGAACCGCACCGTACAGGAAGGGAGGAACGCCACCACCCGTTCAGCGCAATGCCTTGCCATTTGAACGCAAGGTTTTTTGAGGAAAGGAAATGGCGCAGTAATTCTCTGCCATCTCGGTGGACACCCGAACCGCACCGTAAAGGAAGGGAGGAACGCCACCACCCGTTCGGCGCGATGCCTTGCCCTTTGAACGCAGCGCTTCTCCCCCGGATCACGTATGACAACGAAGTGTGACGTGGCATTTATGTGCTTTTTGCACGCGTTATTAGAAATCGGAAATTATAATTCCGTGCATTATCAAACCCACAGCTCCACTGATATCTTGATAAACATTGAGAAGGCACTGGCAGCAGTTATTTTTTGTCTCATTTGGAGACCAACCGGCGCTTGCATGCCGGTCGCGTAGGAGGGCTTAGAGAGTCTCGTTAAATCTCGTTAAGTCTCGTACGGTGCCCAGATGTTCTCGTTTCAGAGCCCGGATGACTGGAATTCAGTGCCCGGATGAGTGGATTTCAGTGCCTGGATGACTGGAATTCAGTGCCCGGATGAGTGGATTTCAGTGCCCGGATGACTGGAATTCAGTGCCCGGATGAGTGGATTTCAGTGCCCGGATGACTGGAATTCAGTGCTCGGATGAGTGGATTTCAGTGCCCGGATGATGGCTCTCGGTCTCGGCGTGACGTCACCACACTGCCGACAACGGGAGCTAAAAGCATTTCATGCTTAAAAATGTCGCACAGCCGTCATTCAGTTCTACATGACCGCGCGCGATAGCCACTCCCTTCTCGAGCAACAGCGAAGGGTGACTGTCCGCAATACCTTCGTAGTCGTGAAACGAGTCGTTCCTCACTAACACCCTTTTACCCTTTTATTGGTCCTCTCAAAAAAGAGGTAAAAAAACATAAGAAAGAGAGAGGATGCCTGGACCAGCAATGCTTTGCCAGGCTTAACGTCAATTCAAAATAAATGAAAAATAACTAAATGTTCCAAAGAAGAAAAAAAAATTAAGCGAAAAACAGAGCATTAAAAAAAACTCATAAGAAAAGAAAACAAAAGTCTCGTCATAATAAGTTTGACGCAGGCACACTAACACCAGCACACTGGACCATGGTCGCAGCACTACGTCGTCTTCGACAATACGCAGAGCGTTGACTCCTGGGTCTTCTGTGTAACTGTGCGCCACGGCTTGCTTCGTCAAAAATGTGACTCGCGCCTCGTGTAGGTCGATCACAGCATCGTTTGCGTGTAGAAAGTCGAGGCCCAGGATCAAATCCATCGAACACTCGCGCAAGACGACGAATTCACCGACGTAGACGAAACCGCGGATGCCGACTCGGGCTGTGCACCTTACGGCCGGGCAAATGAAGTGACTTTCCGCTGGGCGAATGCTAGGGCCCAACCATGGCGTCAAAACTTTGGCCAATTCCTGGGCGAGGGCGTGTTTCATCACTGAATAGTCTGCGCTAGTATCAAGTAAAGCGATCGCGTCAGTTCTGTATATCGTCACGCACAAATCAGAACTACGCGTCGGATGCATTCGCTACCCTGCCCCTGTGAGAAATCAGCGTATCGGTATATCGGGGGCGGATGATCTTCAGTTTTCCCGACAGCAGTGGTCTTGCCTCCAGAGGTCGCTGGTGTTAGTTTTCCCGACGCGGACTCGGCAAGCGACGGCCAGCAGAGCTACTCTGGCGGCAGGGGCTGGAAGCCCGATAGCGGAGAGGTGAAGGCGAACGGGAATCACGCCTTCCGGAGTAGACACGGTTCTGGCACGCCCACAGAAGCTGCGCAATCTCATGCGCTCGTTCGCCGTTCTGACGGCAAGGTGTGTCGGGATGGAAACCGCGAAGGTCACCCTGGCGGTACGGGCATGCTCGGTAGATATGGCCGGGCTTCCCACAGTGGTAGCAGAGAGGCCTGCGGTCCGGTGTACAACACAAATCCGACTTCCGAGGGCGCGGCCCAGCTGTAGCAGGTGCGGTTGCGGAATATGCGGCGATGTTACTCACTGGAGTCGTCGGGGTAATACCGTATCCAGGCACGTTTGCGTGACAGGTAGCGATGTTGCTCACGCCAGGCGTAGGGGAAATGGGACCGTAGCTAGTCGTGCGACGCACAACGGATGCGTACGTGGGTCTGAATTGAATCGGGGTGGCGCTTCGGGGACACGAGGTGCCTGCGCAACCTGTCGCACCTCATCCCTGACGACTTCGGTCAGCGCTGCCAGCGGTGCAGGCGCAACCTGGGGCAGATGGATTTGCGGAAGTTCCTCCCGGACAATTGAGTGAATTAGTTCGTGCAAGGTGTCGGCACTGCCGCTGAAACAAGACGAAAAGCCTTCGGGCACCATGTTGTTCATGTCCCGATTGTACTGGCGGGCCCGTTGTTGCAGCGTCATCTCCATCGTGGTCACCTCGGTAAGAAATTCCGCCACCGTACGGGGCGGGCTGCGCACGAGGCCCGCGAACGGCTCCTGCTTAACCCCACGCATGAGGTGGCGCAGCTTCTTCTCCTCTGTCATGTTGGGGAGGGCGCGCTTGAAAAGACGGGCCATGTCTTCGATGTACATGCGCACAATGTCGTTTGTACGCTGACTTCGGGAGTGCAGCGCAGCTTCAGCCTTCTCCCGGCGGTCAGCGTTGGGTAACGTGGCCAGGAGACTTCCGCAAACCGTCTCCCAGGTGGGAAGGGTAACCTCGTGGTTTTCAAACCACCTCCCGGCAGACTCTTCCAAGGCAAAGTAGCCGGTATTGAGCTTGTGCTCGTCGCACCAGCCTGTGTCTCGAGCCTGTGTCGAAGGTCTTCAGCCAATCCTCAGCGTCTTCGAACAGGTCACCGTGAAAAGATGGCGGTGTTCACAGTGGGTGGCAAAGGATCGCCACCAGGGCCCTGGTGTCAGTGACCATGGCAGTGGGACTCGACGGTCGAGGCTGGATCGCCGCCGGGGGCCTGGTGTCAGCGGCCATTTCAGCTGGACTCAGCTGCCGAGGCTGCGTCGTCCTTGTTGGCGGGAGAAGGGGCATAAATTCAGGCGCCTCTCCGCGGAGGCGGCGGCTTGGGCGCTGATGAGCCGGTGTGAGGTCCGTTTTTATATCGTAGGCGTACGCAGGTCTGGAAGCATACCCAGCACTGCTCCACCAGATGTGTAGCAGTTGTGACACTGAAAAGGAACCGCAGCGGCTGAACGAGGGCACCGAGAGCTGAACAAGGGAACGAAGGCACCAGAAAACGGACCTCTACTTCAGCGTCGTCTACTTCTACCGATTACACTTGAGGACCAGCGGACTGGAAAATGGCAGGGTTAATTGAAGAGACATGGGAGAGGCATTTGCCCTGCAGTGGGTGTATTCAGGCTGACGATGATGATGACTTCTACCGATTTCGCTCTCTTTCTTCTTCCACCTCTAATCCACGTGTAAATATTCTTTAAGACGCAGCGCCCACCGCGCCATGCAGCCAGAAGTATCTTTCAGTGACAAAAGCCAACAAAGGGCGTGATGATTCGTAAAGACGTCGAAAGGACGGCCCTACACGTAGGAGCGGAACTTGCCTAAGGCCCACATAATAGCAAGGCACTCTTTTTCAGTCACAGAGTAGTAAGACTCAGCCTTGGTAAGTGTACGGCTGGCATGGGCAACAACCTATTAATTGAAACCGCATTTGCGCTGGGCGAGCACTGCAACGGGACCAATACCACTGGTATCAGTGTGGACTTCAGTGGGGCGCCGCCGGATCGAAATGGCGCAAGATGGGTGGTGCCGTGAGGAGACGACGCAAGGTGTTGTAGGCGTCAACACCTTGCAAATGCCCAAGCCAAAAAATCGACAATGGCGCCGAGCAGCTGAGTCTAAGGGGCAGCAATTGAGGCAAAGTTGAGAATGCAACGCCTAAAATCAGAGCACAGCCCTAGGACGCTGCGAAATTTCTTATTGGTGGAATGTTTGGGAAAATCAATCACGGCACGAAGTTTCGCGGGGTCAGGGCGTACACCGTCTATCTACAGAGCGTGACCTAAAATTGTCAGCTCACGGGGGTAACGGTGCATTTTTTTAAGTTCATCGACAGGCCTGCGTTTGTGAGGCGTGTGAAGACGTGCTTCAGGTGAGACAGATGCGTGTTAAAGTCGGGCGAAAAGTTAACTATATTTCCCAGGTAGCACAAGAATGGCTTCCTCTTGAGGCCACGCAAAATGATATTCATCATTCGCTCGAAAGTAGCAGGAGGAATCTAACGTTCGACGAAAACTCGTCTAGTCGGGAAGAAGATTCGTGAAGTCAATAGAAGGAACGCCGACCAAAAGGAAAAGGTTGTTGTTTAATATGAAGACGAAGACGTTTCGGCTTCCATACGGAAGCCTTGATCACTGGGCGGAAAGCCCAAATCACATCGCTTAAGTGCGCTGCAGTAATCGCCCCAGGCATCTTGCGTACATAGGCGGGAGATTGCCTGCGTTGTGGTTAAGGGTTTTTTCTGTTGATTGAATTATTAGGGATTCCAGATATCGACTTGACAGCCTATTCTTCTCTCTTGCGATGACTGAAGCTTCTTCCCAGGCTATTTTGTGCGTCGCTGCTTCCACGTGTTCCGCAAGTGCATTAGAAGCAATCCTCTTGTTCCTGACGTCGTTGTTGTGGTCCCTCAATCGTCTTTCGAAATTCTCGCTCTCGCCGATATAGCAGTAGTCGCAATCTGCGCAGGGAATCTTGTAGATGACGCCAGGAAACTTCTCTTTCTTTATCTTGTCTTTGACAAACACCAGCTCGTGCCTCAGCTTGCACGCCGGAACGTGAGCGACGTGTACACCGTAAGCGCGTAAAACGCGAGCCAGAGACTCGCTCACGCCCGGTACATATGGGATAGCAGCTCGGGCTCGGCACGGGGGACCAACTGGTTCTGACGGGCGTGATGACCGTTGAAGAACAGAATCTACGAAGTGCTTCGGGTAGCCCCATTCACTCAGTTCTCGGCGCACTTGGCGTAGGTCGGCAGCCCGATCTTCTGGTCTTGGGCAGATGTTTTTGGCACGTCGGACGAGGGAGGCCACGACGGAGCGTTTTTGGCAAACCGGGTGCACGGAATTAAAATGAAGGTACCGGCCTGTGTGGGTGTCCTTTCTATAAACTTTGAAAGAAAGGCGGTGGTTACGGCGTTCGACCAAAACGTCCAGAAAAGGAAGACGGCAAGTAGCCTCCTCCTCAACCGTGAATTGAATGGAGTCTTCCATGCTATTGAAGTGATCTGTGAAGGCACCTAACGCATACTTTTTGATAATGCAGAAACAGTCATCTACGTAACGTACAAAAACTTTTAGGTGCGGTTCGAAGGTGGCCAGTGCACGCGCTTCTATTGCATCCATGGTAAGGTTTGCGGTCGTCACCGATATAGATGCGCCCATAGCGGTGCCGTGAACTTGTTTGTAGACTGCATTCCGGAAAACAAAGTAAGTGTTCTCAAGGCAGAACTGCAACAGCTTCAGGAGATCTGATGCTTCGATAGGGGTTCTTTCGCACAATCCGTTGTCATTCTGCAGCGCCGAACGGCACACATCCACAGCCAGATCCACGGGTACGCTGGTGAACAGCGACTTTACATCAAAGGACGCCATGACCTCGTCGTCCTCCACCGTGACATCACGTACTTTTTCAATGAAATCGAAAGAGTCACATATGAAAGTCGAGCTTACGGCGTACACGTCGCTCACGTTCCGGCGTGCAAGCTGAGGCACGAGCTGGTGTCTGTCAAAGACAAGATAAAGAAAGAGAAGTTTCCTGGCGTCATCTACAAGATTCCCTGCGCAGATTGCGACTACTGCTATATCGGCGAGAGCGGGAATTTCGAAAGACGATTGAGGGACCACAAGAACGACGTCAGGAACAAGAGGATTGCTTCTAATGCACTTCCGGAACACGTAGAAGCCGCGACGCACAAAATAGCCTGGGAAGAAGATTCAGTCATCGCAAGAGAGAAGAATTGGCTGTCAGGTCGATATGTGGAATCCATAATAATTCAATCAACAGAAAAAACCCTTAACCACAACGCAGGCAATCTCCCGCCTACGTACTGAAGATGCCTGGGGCGATTACTGCAGCGCACTTAAGCGATGTGATTTGGGCTTTCCGCCCAGTGATCAAGGCTTCCGTATGGAAGCCGAAACGTCTTCGTCTTCATATTAAACAACAACCTTTTGGTCGGCGTTCCTTCTATTGACTTCATGAAAGTAGCAGGAGTGTTAAATGCTGAAAGCGTCATATGACGGTAAAAGGCATGGCGGAGGCGAAAGGCATGACGGAAAGGCATGACGGTGGCATAGGGACTTGCCAATAACCGGAGCGCAAATCAAGGGAAGAAAAGAGCTCGGCGCCTTGTAGACAGACCGGAGCGTCTTCACTAGGAGGTAGAGGGTAGATGTCCTTGCGTGTGTGTTATATTATTGCGGCGGTAATCGATGAAAAATCGAACGGAGCCATTCCTCTTCTTGACGAGGACAATCGGGGAGGCCTATGGGCAGTTAGAAGGCTGAATAGCGTGGCTCTGAAGCATGGCGTTTACGTGTTCTTTAATAACTCTGGTTCAGTCGTGGAAACACGATATGGTCACTATCGCAGAGGGGCATGGCCACCGGTGTCAATGCAGTGCTCGACAGCAGACGTGCGCCCCAAAACGCGTTGGGGGCAATCGAAGGAGGAGCGAAAATTCTCAAGAAGCGCAAGAAGATGGGTTCACTGTGTTGGAGGAAGAGTGGCGTCCATATAACAAAGGAATAGATCGGTCGAAAACGGGGCGGGCACAGGGATAGGTGAGCTGAGGGCGTCCATGGCGTCAGGCGGTGATTCTGCGGCAGTGTCGGGTTGGTTTAAAACAGAACCAAAGAGCTCATTCCCCGACGCTTTTCCCCGAGGCGCAGAGCGAAGGGGCTTGAAAGCGGGTTGAAGACCGGTGCGGTGCGGTGCGGTGAGGCCGGTGGATATAGTGAGCTGGGAATAAGGCAGCAGCAGACAATGGCGTCGCAGAAAAGTAGGAGACGGCGTGAAGATGACGCTGGCATCGAGAACACAGTCACAGGAGAGAGGCACAATCACGGAAGAGCACGCAGGAATATCGATACTGTCGGCGACAAATGCTATGGCAGAATCAGGGGACCATCAATTTCAGTCTCTGGCGCGGGATTCGGCAGCACAGAGAGCGCTACTTGAGCCCGAGCACAGTCAATGAGTGCGTCGTAGAGCGATAGGAAGTCCCAGCCCAAGATGATCGAATCCGAACATTACGGCAGAAAAATGAACTCGACCAAATATAAAATGTCTTCTACGACTAGTCGAGCAGTACACGGTGCTAACGGCTGGATGAGGTGGGCACATATATTTCGTAACGACAGGCCAGAAAGGGGCGTCATCACTTTCCTCAAAGAGTGACAAAGGGCTGCATCCATGACAGAAACTGCAGCACCGGTGTCGACAAGCGTCATCACAGATACGCCCTCTACAAAGATTTCAATTAAATTAGCGGCAGAAAAAGGAGGCCTTTCAAATTTCGACGACTGCACAGTGCTCGCCTCACGAACTGCGGCACCTAGTTTTCCTCTTGAGTGGGCGAGGGATGCTGTCGCATTGAAGAGATGGAGCGCCGACACGGAGAAGCTGAAAGGCGTCCAGTGAATACGGTGGGGTTAGGAGACAGAGCGGCTCAGGGGCGGCTCAGCAGGAGGTGAGTACTGACGCTGGGGCCAGTAACCGGAAACTTCAGAACGTGGTCGTGAGACGTTCATGCGAGGACGGCAAAGCCGCGGCACATGCCCTGGCAAGCTGCAGAAGTAGCAGATAGGGCGGTTGTCAGGCGTGCGCCAGAAGTTTCCCAGTTGAGCAGACGGTCGAATATTATGATGCGTGTCCCAGGAGTTTCACAGATGAGCAGGCGGTGGAATAAAAGCAGCGGGCTCTTGAACTGGACCAAGAGGCGTAGCATAGGCAGGTGGTCGAGGTCACACAACAACGTCCGCATATGTCAGCGGGGCCGCGATAGGTGTGGACTAAAGGGCTTGCGGGAGAGCCTCAGCTGCCTGTTCTCGAATGATGTCGCAGAGTCGGAGTTATGTGTGATCATGGCTCTTGATGGCGCGAAATAAGTGAGAGCTGCCGAGCAACTTCTTCACGGATCAAGCTCTTGATGTGCGGAGGGAGCGATGACTGGTCTCTTGCATCGTTCAGGCCAGCAAGCGAGTGTCTTTCGTTGTTTGTTCGCGAGTCAGGGCCCTGTGCTTGCGTAGTTCGTCGAAGCTCTGACATAGGATGACGACTTCCGCAACAGTGCCCAGGTCTCGCGGTAAAATCTGAAAGGCGTCGTCATCAATGCCCTTGAGAATATGCCTGATCTTGTGCGCTTCGGACATTGTGCATTCAATCCCTTGCACAGGCTGACGACATCCTTGATGTAACTCGTGAAGTTCTCTCCTACCTGCTGCGACCGCGCACGCAAGCGCTGTTCGGCACGGAGGTTTCTGACAGCCGGACGGCTGAATACCTCCGATAAGTTTGTTTTGAAAATGAACCATGATGTAATGTGCGCCTTGTGGTTCCGATACCACAGATTTGTCACGTCCGTCAGGTAGAAAATCATTGTTCAGTTTGGTTTCTGCGTCCCACTTGTATGCGCTCACCCGCTCATACGATGTCAATCCTCAACATCATGGTCGTCCGTGCCGCTGAAGATGGCGGGGTCGCGCTGGCGGAGTAAACCAGCACAGACGACGGCGGTCGGGCTTACCTGTACGCCTTGGTGGTTGACATCCGAAGGCATAGCGGTACGATGTACCGTTCGGCTGCGGGAGTGCCAGGGCAAGAGGATATTACCCAGCACCTGCACAAAAGAAAGGTGGGGTTTATTTGGAGAAGCTCTTTAACGGGAGGAGGGCCAACAAGAGCTGTGGTCAGCTAGTCCAGCCAGGAGCGTGCACCAGGTGATGGCCATGCGGCTCGCGCGTATGTTCGTTGTCTTCATTACAACACAGAACAATTAGGGTTTTTTTGGGTTCTTCCTAGTTGAGGTTCCCTGTCTCTGAATCTTGTAGAGGGAAACTGGGTTGATAAAGATTGATGTAGGGTGCTTCACGTCTTGCACATTAGAATTGCTCAATCACATTTCTAAAGGACATTTCTGGAAAGGTTAACTTTTTATAAGAATTAAAAGCACAAAGGAAGATACAAGCAAGGAGAAAACATATTTACACTTGACTGGCTCGTAGTTCTACGTGACAAAACCAGCCCTCGGTCCAGCCGAAATAGCCGATTTTAAACCCTATGTCCCTGCCCTCGGTGGGGAGAATAACCAATCAGCTAACTGCACAAACGTCCACCGAATAGATTATTGGGGAAAGGAAAACATCACCAATCAACCATTCGGAAAGCGTAACACAACCAATCAATGATTGGGGAAAGAAGGTAACTCATCGCGACGCCGTACACATATGTACACTTTCTACAATCACGATTTCGGATAATTATGCTTTCGTGCAGCCAGCTTCGCGAACACTCCCTTTCCCAACGTCCGGTTGACCCCAGTTCAAGGAAAGTCACTTCAACCCATCTGTTCCGCATCATCACTCCTCATGCCTGCAGCTAGCGCGGCAATATCCTCTTGACCGCGCTTCAAGCTGTCAACGCACGCCGCTGCAGACATGGGACAAAAGCCACGTATTGTGACGCGGGTCCGCCTCGCCGTAAGCACTTGCGCAAAGGATGCGACCTAATGAATCCGTCCCTGAAGGGAGTTTGACCTTTCCCGTAATCCTCGGCTATCCGGCGCCCCCCTTATCCCGCTGGGTTGACTCACCCCCCCCTCTCTGCGGTTGTGCGGAGGGCCCAAGAGAAAGAACATAATGGGCATTCCACTAACGCGAACCGGATGCGGCAAAACAAAGTACAGCACCGCGACTTTCACTCCTCCCAACCAAGAATGTCACACGGACACTTGTTGTCAGTGGGACATTAAAGTTCAGCCTCGGTGTCCGACAACAAAACTACATACACATACACACACACGTACGCCGGCTGTCTAGTCAGTCCACCAACACGCACACATGCCCGCACACAGCGGTTATTTCAACCCGCACAAGCAAAGCTGGAAACCAATCTGCACATTCCAGAACCCAGCATGTCAGATCGGTGACCAAAACTGGCAGAAACAAATTCTAGCCGCCTACATCTCGAAATAAAACTTGTTTCTTTTGGGCTTTGTCCAGAAGACTGGACCAAAATTCCGTATAATACGGCACAGCGCTGGTTGCAAAGGCTGCCGCCGCTATTTGGTCTACCTTGTCACTTTCCTCAAGATTGACAGAGGTCACCTGCTACATGCGCTCTTCGAAGACTGCTGCCGCCGCGTTTGCGATCGCCCCTTTGAAATTCACATTAGGGTTACGCCTATCATCAGCTACCTCACATACAGTTTTGCAATCAGTTTCAGGTAGCATTAGCTCTTCGTACAGCTGCCCACCGACGTTTGCTTCAAAGAAAATCGTGCGGTCACGCCTTCTTTTCTGACAACTACCTTCACCAGCTTGCTTCCGCACTTCTGGCAATGAAACAGACTGTCTCTCTGCCACGCTGATACCCACAGGGACACATGTATTATCCGAATCCCCCAGTTCCCACCCTGCCGCGAAACACATTGCAGCGAGCTCTGTTAGCTGACAATCTGCTAGAAAAACTTTTGCAGCTTCCGGATCTTCCTGAAGCTGTACTGGGGCCTCAGGCTTGTCTAGACAGGTTCCTGGGAAATTTCGAATTGCTCTTCACAATCAGCTCTCTCTGTTTCTTCCTGTAGCCGCTCTCTTTCTGCCTGCTCGAACACTGAGAGTTTTTCAGGTGTAATCAACTTGCTGACACCTTCGGCTACATCTGCTGCCACTTCGCCGAGTGTCAGCTCCGGCTGGCTAACATATTCATCTTCGGCAGCCAGCTTACCTTCGCCTGCAAAGGATGTTCCCGCTATTGGTGCCTGCTCTAGCTCTTCGTCGAGCGTTACTACTGCCTCAGAGTTAGCGCCAACCTGCTCTGGTACAGTGCTGAACTCCTGTTCACAAACAATACACTCATGTGCCTCCTGGGTCTGCTCTATCACAGCTTGCTCTGACAAGCAGTGCTTCACAGGCATGACTAACGCCCCTATGCCCTCAGCCATCTCTCCTGGCACGACACACACGGTTAAGCCCTGCTGCCTAACCGCTGCAGCTTTCACCCCTATAGCCATTGGCACACAGGTCATTCTCTGCACGGGAACATGCTGTTCTTGCTTCGATTTCGGACAGTCAATCATTAAATGCCCAAATTCCATGCAATCAAAACATTGAACTGCAGCAAATTTGATCTCCCTAGCAACTTTCGGTCCCTGCTGTAATTGCGATTGCATCTGCGGAAGCTTGATCTTTTCTCGCTCAATTGCGAGTTTCAACTTTTCAATTTCAAGCCGCTGCTCTGCCTTCTGCTCAACCACCATGCGTCGCATAATGCGCTCCCGATTACACCGTACGGCAGCCATCTCCATTTTCCGTGCTATCACTTCTAGTACGAAAACACTACACCGAAATGGTGAATTCGAAGAAAGCAGAGAGGTCTCCTACCTCGCTGGTTGCTTTCCTCTGCCACGGTATCTCGTCGCCCTGAGTGGCGACAGCGGGCTCCTCCACGCGGATGACTTGAGCCCCAGATCTCACGGCAGCTCGTTGACTTGAACCTCCCTGATGATGTCGCCTTCCAGGTTGAACATTCTCGATGCGACAGCCCGGTTCATTCAGCAGCTTGCTGACGTCTACCTCGTTTGACTCGCTGGTCGCCTGGTTCTTGTCTTGAACCTCAACGCGGACGCTTGGTTCCTTCCGCAGCTCACGGACTTGGCACCTCCACGACACGTCGGTAGCCTGGCTCTTTCAACTCCTCGCTGACTTGAGCCTCCTACGTCCCGTTGACCTTGAACAGCAGTCTCCGAAGCTTCAAAAGTCAATCTATGACGCTGACTCACTTTCCTCCTTTAGGACGTACCGTTCTGTAGCTTGTCCACCGAATTGATCTTCCGCCCTTCGGACAGATACCTCGAGCAGAAAGACGTAGCAAATCCTGTCGACTGCGCCAGTTGAGATCCTGACTGGAGAGGTTATTCCTTGAAAACACAAAGAGTAATTGTTGTAGGATGCTTGACGTCTTGTAGATTTGAATTGCTCAATCCCAGTGCTAAAGGAAATTTCTGGAGAGGTTAACTATTTACAACAATTAAAAGCACAAAGGAAGTTACAAGCAAGGAGAAAACATATTTACATTTGACTGGCTCGTAGTTCGATGGGACGAAACCAGCCCTCGGTCCTACCGAAACAGTTGGTTTTAAGCCCTATGTCCCCGCCCTCGGTGGGGAGAATAACCAATCAGCTAACTGCACAAACATCCACCCAATAGAGTATTGGGGAAAGGAAAACATCCCCAATCAATAATTCGGAGAGGATAACACAACCAATCAACGATTGGGGAATCAAGGTAACACATCGCGACACCGTACACATATGTACACTTTCTACCATCACGATTTCGGATAATTATGCTTTCCTGCTGCGAGCTTCGCGAATACTCACTTTTCCAACGTCCGGTTGACCCCAGTTCAAGGAAAGTCACTTCAACCCATCTGTTCCGCATAGTCGCTCCTCATGCCTGGAGCTAGAGTGGCAATATCCTCTTGACCGTGCTTCAAGCTGTCAACGCACGCCGCTGCAGACATGGGACAAAAGCCACGTATTGTGACGCGGGTCCGCCTCGCCGCAAGCACGTGCACACAGGATGTGACCTAATGAATCCGTCCCTGAAGGGAGTTTGACGTTTCCCGTAACCCTCCGCTATCCGGCGCCCCCCTTATCCCGCTGGGTTGACTCCCCCCCCCTCTCTGCGGTTGTGCGGAGGGCTCAAGAGAAAGAACGTAATGGGCATTCCACTAACGCGAACCGGATGCGGCAAAACAAAGTACAGCACCGCGAACTTCACTTTGCTTAAAAAAGACATTCCATTAAGTTGGACACTTTTTAGGGTATCGTAAAATCGGAATTAACGGGAATTCTTTCGATTGAAGTTTTGGGCCGTGGCCTTCCTGGGGAAGCGGAAATGAACGGCCTGCTGACGGGGTGGGGCTCGAGAAACTGGAAGTGAATGCGTCATATCAAAATCGTTTATAGAAAAGCGACTGTGTCTGGCTCCGTCATGGCTCAGGACAGCGGCTCTCAGGCAGCCGTACAACGTGGACCTTGAAAGTGGTAAGGCATAGAAAGGTGGCATAAACAGTTGGTAGTGTGCGCATGTGGTATCACCTCTCTTGTTAGTGTCCTTGTTGCGCCGCCGTTCATTTCATCATGCACCAACTCGCCCCTCAGGCCATTCTTCTGAAGGTGCTATACATATGACAGGATCTTGACTCACTGGAAGAGAGTGGATACTTCGAGTTTCGTAAATGAAGTGCCTTTTCTTCAGGCAGTTTCTACATTCCAACTTTTAAGGCCTACAAGAATTGATCCAAGGAAATTGGTCTCTAAGAAAATGTTTCGCTCCTTCTGGGGCAATTCTTTGTTCTAAAGAATATTTCATGAATGACGACAATCATTTTGTGCAACCAACTAATCGTTTAGCAGGCGATTAAAGCAACCGGACTTAACAGTACGAGTGAACACTATAGTGTGATCATCCTTCTTCCCGAGACCCGAAGAGTTACTGTGCCATTGATCTAGTTCAAACGTTTATAACATGCATAGTTTTGGCCTCGGAGAGTTATATTTTATGACTCCATTTAGAAAGTTTAGCTGTGTTATAAATGTCTAACCAACAGAAAATTAAAACTTGTGAAGCACTGAGAAAAATGCAAGGCCCTCATCGGTTCAAATATGCCCCAATGCGTGTTGGTTCCACTGCCACGAGTACTTGTTAAGGCCTGAAACCGCTTTGTGAACAATGAAAATGCGTGTGAATCGGCTCGCTTGTGCTTACCGTCATCTTAGAGCGGGCTCGCACTTACTGAGAGTTTTTTGTAAGTGACGAAGAATGGAATGCGACATGACTTTCATTTTATTTGAGCTACATCTGGAGAACGTGCTGACTAAAGATACAGAACCAAAAACGATAATAGAGAGATGAATGAAAATAGGTTGGAATCAATTTGGCAAGTAATTTCGGATGCTGAACAGTTGATTGCAAGTAGCCCTGAGAAAGACAGTGTAAGATTGCATCCTGCCACTACTCCCCTATTTTGGTGGGTACTCAGAGGTTGAAGAAAGGTTTTAAATAAAATAGACAATAGTGTTCGGAAGAATAGAAGCACAATGTTAGGGTCACATTTGGCCACCGGTGAAGAGCAGAGTAAGAGAAGCAACGCGAAGTAACGAGGAAATGCCTCGCGCAGGACATTTAAAGTGGGCAGCAGGTAACGGATGGCCGATTTGGGTAACACGGTGCGTTCCAAAGAATAGCTTGCGTAGCAGGCGGCAACGCAGAATGAGGTGTGCGAAAGAGATTTGGGTGATCGTTGCGATAGCGCTGCAGCTGCTGAAGCTGGGCAGGATTAAATTAATATACACGGGACAGGATTTAGTCCTTCAGAAGTCGTTGAGCAGGTCATGAGAAGATGGCGTCACACTAAGAGAGTGAATTTCAAAGAAAAAGAAACATGACTGTCAGGATGTCAGATGCCGAGACGAGATTGTAGTGCAAGAGGGATTCGCATAAATTGCGTGGCCCCTTACAGGAGGGTGGAAATCGATGTCTTCGACAAAGTTCTGCACATTTAAATTTTTGTACATCGGCTGAAAGGTGACTTTCCTTCGTAATTTTTGTCCTCAGGGGGTGAAACGTTCTTCCGTGATCTTTTTGCCTTATTTTATTGCTCGAACAATACAGTAGATGTCCAGGATGGCGGATGAAAGGGTGGTATCGTATTCAATATTTCACTGCACCACATCTAAAGGAAAAATAGAGATTGGTGGCTACCAAAGCGGCAATTTCACTCGTGCTTTGCCGGAGTCGTGAGTCACTGATGCTCTTAGCCACGTTTAATTGATAAGCGAAGAACTTGTGAGCTAAGACCTATAAAGCACCAACCACAGTTTTAAACATCGCAGAAACGATGAAAGACGGTTAAAATATTTCCAGTGAGATCTGGTGGTTTTTCGCGTGGCAGACAGAGTTGTAAGGCTGCGTTCATAGCAGCTTCCAACGAAGTTCAGTCATGTGTACGAAACTTCCATATTGAGCACTGTTCTGCAAGTCCAGACATCAGCGCAACCTCCTCTCACAGCGGCCAGAAGGCAGCGAACTGGTGAGTCGTATCGTTCGCCACGACAACGGTATCCAGCATAAAAAAAATCTTCATCCCCGCGAACGATTCGAACCACCCCTGTAGAAAAAAAGAGCACCTTCACATCCAGATTCTTGAGACAATTCGGTCCCCACCACCACCTTATAGCTCTTCCTGATGCTTAAAATCGTTCACTTTTAGCATCAGTTCTCCTCAAGTCGCTAGGTGCGCTGAAATAGTTGAAACTGAATCTAATATGAATTTCCTCCCTTGGGTCAATCGCTCCTACAAATATCTGAAGAACGCTGCTGCGTTCCATTTGAAGGCGCTACTAGCGAGGGAGTGAAAGAGTACTGCACAGATATAAACGAAGACGAGAAAGGCGCACAAGAACAGGCTCGCCCCGGTTTTGGCTCAAAAACATTTTCTGGCTTCAAACCGCCAAATAAGTGACCAGGCACAGTCGAGAAACCTGCCTTCTTTTTCATGCATTTTGATTAGTTGGTCACTGACGCAGTCATTCCTTATTTTCTTATGAGAAAGGCATTTGCAATTTCACGCACCGCCTGGTAACGGCTTTTCATCGAAGCCTTTGCTTGCGCCACAGTGCAGGAGTAAAACACCTTCTCGGCCTTGCGAGTATGTACGCAGTACCGTTTGTTGATCACTACTGACCAACTCGCCCAACAATGCACTCTCTTAGAATTTCGTCCGTCTATTCGCCACCGCACAAGACATTTCTGAACGTAGTAAACACGTGCCTCGTAATTTCCGCTACGTTGTCAAGCGAGGAGTTTGATACCACAAAGAATTAACCGTGTTATCATGAAACCGAAGGTGAATAGGAAAACAAGGATTGAAAGCACTGGTCTCTATATGACGCTTACTCTCTCCTACGTTCGTCAGTCTCGAAATCTTTCCTGGCGTTATGCACAGGGCCCGACCAACTACACTGCCTGCGTTCTCCTGTCTATACTTGCAATTCTTCTCCGACTGCCAGGAAGCCTGCACAGCTTTATACCCAAGGAGCCACCGTGTGGGAAAGCCTCCCAAGCAAGTGGCGGGTCCGTGTAGGATCCCTGACGTAAAACTTCTCAAGCTGTTTCGCAGTTAGCTCTGCAGGTTACGCACAACTGCCCTGGAGCTGCGTCTGCTCGTTCTCAATGCATGAAACAGAACCTTCACCAGTGTTCTACTTGCGCCAATTGTCATTCACTTTATTTCAGCACCTATTGGGGTCAGCTGGACCATGTCGCAATTGCATGTTCTGAGCCTTGTTGGAATAATAACTTATAGATAACCAGGGTAGAGACGTAGGGTTTATTGTGTATCGCTTCTTTTTAGCCATGGACACCACTACAGTAGCTATCATGTCGTAAAAATTGGCATGAAAGCTGTTCGAAATCACACCTTAGCGGTGTTCGTAAGCCTGGTATGCCTCATTTTATGGCACTGAACAGCGAGTGTCAGCCCTCTGTGAGCACCATAGCTGTCGTTTAACTTCAACCACTGCTCAGGTTTGCTTTGCGAAACTGCAAGGGGTATATTCAACGACGCCACAAGGAACATTTTATTTGAAAACATAAAGGCGCTTCGTATATATCACTGTGCAAGCTTCTGTTTTCTCGAAGAGTAAGTGAAACATCGCGCTATAAGAGCAAGCTCATCGAGAGCGAAAATATATTTTGGCTCTGTTTGCTTATGTCAACCCGTTCAAAGCTTTCAATACAAGGTTGTCTCCAAGGCTCTGTAATATGCAAGTTCGCAATATATGGTTATGTCCTCTGTGCACACCTGATGAAACATCATAAAGGTATGAAATATGAGTGTCATACATAAACCATTGGTGTTGTAATACATACTCATTTATAAGGTTGGAGCGTTTTCATCAAGTCACGCGTTGCCTTCTTTCTGTTTCAGGTTTCACCAATCTGACCAAAAATATCAAGGCATTTGGAGGTAAAAGCATCGCTTTTACATATCAGATTGAAATCAGATGCTTCATACTTTTTACTGTATTTAATAAACAGATACTGGAAATAAATGTCGCCCTTTGTAGGAAGCAGTTATTTTCACCATCTTCATCATCATCATCAACCTGAGTACGCCCACTGCGGGGCAAAGGCATCTTCCTTGTCTCTGCAATTAACCTCATCCTTTGCTAGCTGCAGCAACCGTATCCCCGGAGACTTTCTCCACATTTTCTTCTCAATTACTTTCTCTCTCTCTCTCTCCCACAGATTCATTAATCTCAACCGCCCGCTTATCTTTCTGGCAACCCTGCTACGCTTGCCTTCACTTGGAATCCACTCCGTTACCCTTAATTACCAGCAGTTTTCTTGTCTTCGCATTACATGCCCTGCCCAAGCCCACTTATTCCTCTTCATTTCGACTAGTATTTCCATTAACCTGCGTTTGTTCTCTCACCCACTTCGCCCGCTTCTCGTCTCTTAACGTTGCAAATATCAGTTTTCTTTCCATATCTCGCTGCTTCCTCCTTAACTTTAGCTGAACCATCTTTGTTAGCTTTCACGTTTCTGGCCCGTAGGTGAGTACCGGTAATGTACAAGTTTTCTATGCTTTTCTCTTCAGGAATATTGCCTATTGTCATTGATGATCTGAAGTAATTCTACAGGGGTTACTAAAGAGTGCAAAAGCAACACAATATCGCAGCAAGATCAGGAACTCCGTAAATTCGTTCAGAAGCCATTTATAAGGAGATAGCAGATGATGCTATTATAATACGCGTCGCCGGTGAAAAGGGAGCTTTTGAACAAGGATCGACAAACATACAAAAACTTCTCCAGTAATGAAAATATATCATGTCAGCCCGGCTACGTTTCATGGGCTACCATCAAAGAGGTACCGAAAGAACAAAGCGCTGGTCTTTCGACGCCTGCGACGCCACAGGACTCAGGTAACACGCGAGAATGCGCTCCGAAGACGGAATGGTATTCCATGGAAACGAGCCAATTTATGTGTATATTCTGTCAGCATCATTGAAAGGATCGTTGGTCAGCGAAGATGTCAACAACGTTGGTTGACGTTTTGAAACCGAAACGAGTTTCTTGTTCACAAATAAGAACCGGCAGAGGAAGATGAAGCATATTACAGCCTTTGTCAAAAGTAGCCTCGCAGTGAGGCTCTTGTGGCCTCGGTGAAAGTTCCTACGCCAGTTGTTCATTTTAACTTCGAAAGAGGCTCGGGATGCATAACGAAGAGAAAAACCTCCTGGGCTATAACCTTAGACAAACGCGGGAACTTTATCTCTCCGGCCTAATAATTTTGCATGAGCAAGCTGAAGCTTTTTCATTATTCTGTTAAGCGCATTTCGCGTCGTACGCACTATAAAGGGTTGCTCGTGCAGCCACATTGAAATATTTTTCCCGGTAGCCTGGATGCAGGCCCTATCCCAATTTATTTCATATCCTGCTTTTTCGTGTGTGTTCTGCGTTTGTGTAGCCCCAGAATACAATCAATAGAATAAAAGGAAATCTTCACGCGGCTCATACAGAATCATTATGCGAATAGTTTACGGTACCGAAGTTGAAAAAGTTGGCAGTCCCTCGCGCATTTAATCCGAACGGTGTAGTGGACTTTAAATGTTTGCAGCACACGTTGGATATACTGCATCTTACACAGGCGGTTCCTGATTCCTAACAATAAACCCGTACATTTCCTAAACATCAAACAGCCGCCGCGGTGGCTCAGTGGCTATGGTGCTCGGCTGCTGTCCCGAAAGACGCGGGTTCGATCCCGGCCGTGGCGGTTGAATTTCTTTGGAGGAGAAATTCGAGGCCCATGTACTGTGCGATGTCAGTGCACGTTAAAGAACCCCGGGTGGTCGAAATTTCCGGAGCCCTCCACTACGGCGTCTCTTATAGCCTTAGTCGCTTTGGGACGTTAAACCCCATAAATTAAACTAAACTAACTAAACATCAAACAACGTGTTTGATTCCATCATTGAACGAAGGTTATTTCTGATTCTGAAAAAGAAACCAGAACATTTCATAAAAGTCAAACAACGTGTATGATTTCATAATTGAACGAAGGTTATTTTCAATATACTCTGAACACAAAAAAAGCCTATAAGCGAGTAAAAAGCCTATATGCTGTTCTGTAGCTCATTCGGTTTTACTATCAGACTATGCTCCCCAAGCCTACGGTGCTGGTCCTGTCGTGTATGTTTCTCTTTTGTCACCGCGTTTCGCGCGATTTTCTTTGTGAATCATGAACCGACTAGCCCGAACAAGAATTCTTCCCAAAGAGCATTGGGATCGCTAAAGAACAGATTGATGCTCTTGGAGGCAGATTCATGTTCCCACTGCAAAGCATTGTCACTTGGTGCAGATAGCGATTGAAGAAAACGCTGTACCCTAGATATCATCATCATCATCATCAGCCTGATTACACCCACTGCAGGGCAAAGGCCTCTCCCATGTCTCTCCAATTAACCCTGTCCTTCTCGAGCCGCGGCCACCATATTCCCGCCAATTTCTTAATCTCATCAGCCCACCTAATTTTCTGCCACCCCTTGATATATTTGCCTTCTCTTGGAGGTTAAAAAATCGTGGAGATTAAAACCTGTGTGAAAATCTTCATAACTGCTCATAACTTCTTTGTAAATGCTCAAGGCCAAAGTCTGTATCACTAAAAATACGGAATACTTAGGGTTGTTTCAATTGCAACCGCAAGTATTCCGTATTTTTAGTGATACATTCTTAGCTTACAGCAGCAGCTGCGCAAAAAGATAGTGCGCTAGAGGGCAGCTGACTCTATATTCACTGCTATGTACGCTGATTCGGGCTCAGGGTGCGTGGTACTGACTAGACGCCTTTAAGTGAAACCCTGCACTAGTGATATCTTCTGCACATTGTCAAACGCTTCGTTTTCATTGAATGTTTTACGCCAGCTCTTCGGCCTTCTTTCTACCCCTAATTGGTTACTCGGCACTGTGCCAACCGATAATGATCCTCGCGCGGGTGCCTATGTCTGGTGTCTTCGCCATAATGTTCATCAAAACCTCAGCGACTAAGTCAGCGAAAGGAAGTATGGGCGTGGCTCGATCAAGGTGAAGGGAGGCACAGGTGCTCAACTGTAGGAAGAGAATGGACACGTTGCGAGGGAAAGGCAGAAAATCCCAGCTAGCCCTTTAAAAATCTGGTTGGGTCTAAAGGGCTGATTGGGATCGTCTTACTTGCTTGTAATTTTATTACTCTTCCCCTCCTGCCAGAGCTCACTGAAGGTCTTCCAGCAGATCATACATCTTGAAACTTGGAGGGCCTGTCCATTGTCTCCTCGTCTTTTGGTCCTTATGAAATTATTTGCGCCTAGGTGGTTTTTCCAACTTTCAAGATGCAATGCCCACTAGCCCGTCAACATGCCTTACTGAACTAAATATCGTACATACACTATAAAATAGAGCCACTTATATCCTCACAAGCGCGTCTCACTCCCCTCTTGTTTGTGCACTGACAGCTAAAAAAAAAACATTTACTTCAGTAAGTTTGAACTTGTTCACATTCTGACGTCCGTTGCATTGCAAAGTCGTGCGCAAAAGGGGCTATGCCATTTTAGCTTTTCTTTTATTGCATCTCTGGACCGCAACTTCCTAATTTTACGAAAAAGTGCACCTAGTTCGCGGAAACACCGAGAGGCGCGAAGAGATCAGCAAACAACGCAAAAGCGCGTGGTGCTCCAGAAAGAAAAGTATTCCTTTGCGCATTCCGTATTTTACCGCATCGGGAACCCTTCTACATTTTTCACTGTTTCCGGATTATTTATTTATTTATTTATTTATTTATTTATTCATTTATTCAAAATACCTCTAAAGACCCTCGAGAGGGTATTACATAAGGAGGGGGGGGGGTACAGGCAATTGATCAAAATAAAAAAAACACAAGTATAAAACAACAAAGCCACAAATGAAGCACTTAGCATGACATAAATAAGCAAAAGAATCAAAAGTAAGGCAGCGCGGCAAAGAGTGAAAGTTACTACAGTATTAAAATTATACAAACAGAACACTAATGCAAGAATCATTTTATTAACATACCCTGCAAAAAAAGAAGCCAAGAACAAATAAAATGAAATGTGCGCAAAGAGTTAAGCAGTAGCTATTGAAGATAAAAGATTAAAATATTTGTCAGGATCAGTGGTGGTTGCGATATGTGAAGGTAGAGTGTTCCAGTCAGATATTGTGCGTGGTAAGAATAAATGCGCATAGTGAAATGCACTGCACGCGAAACGCCTAATATTAAAAGATGATCGCGGCGGTCAGAAATGGAAGGAGGCAAAGAAAAAAAGTCGTTATGAAGTGATGGACGATGATAAAGTTTATGAAAAAGTGATAGTCGTGCGACTTTGCGGCGGAGACATATATCATTGAGACCTGGGTGTTTCTTCAAGGCTGTGATGCTGGTGTTTCGTGAGTAATCGGACTAAAGAAAACGCATGCCGAGGGCAGGTTTTATTATTTATTTTTAAAGCAGGAGACGTCATTAGAGGTGAGTGGCTTACCAAAAATGCATTGCGCAGTCTGAACTAGAAACATAAAAAAAAATAAAAATAAACTGAGAAGGTAAGTTGTTGGGCGAGTTGGTTCCGGTATTCCATGACTACAGCGCAACGAAGGGGGCAAGAAGAAGGACACAGACAGGGACACATCCTGCGTCCCTGCCTGTCTCCTTGTTCTTGTCCCGTTCGTTGCGCTCTAGTCTTGGAATAAAAATAAACATTGCAGCTTGAAAGCGAAAACACGAAATAAACATTATACAAGATCATATCGCAAAAAGATTAGCTTGCACGTTAGCGATTCAAAATTTGCCGGAGATCTGTGTTGTGCACAGCATGACCCGACTGCATGTGCCACTGCTTCGTCGAGCTCAGCTTGAGTTGATGACGAGAAAAACCAGATATGAGCACTGGGAGATGAACAAGTTGGTGGGCCCCGTACGCAAAACGTATTCCTTGATCACCCGGGCAATAAGAGCCGCAGGTGGCCCGTTTTCTTCCCTCTAGTTTGATGCAACCTT